>NW_007058545.1:0-823 GCF_000164805.1 Carlito syrichta
GCGGGTCTCAACCCACGGGCTCTGGCAATCCACTCACCTCAGCCTCCCAAGGCGCAGGATTACAGGCTGAGCCACCGAGCCCGGCTTATTTTTATTATTAATAATAATAATTTTTATAGTCCTGAGGTCTTGCTGTGTTGCTCAGGCTGGTCTCAGACTCCTGGACTCAAGCACTCCTCTCTCATTGGCCCCCAAACTCTGGGATTACAGGTGTAAGCCATTGTGCCTGGCAAGAATTATTTATATTAAATTTTCTCTGTCCAAATAGGTGGTATGGTTTCTGTCTCCTGAATAGATCCTTACTGATACAAGGGATTAAGACTTGAGAAGTCAAAGGAGGAAGTGATTTATTCTGACAATGAGGATAGAGTACAATGACTTGAACCAGACTTTGAAAGTTGACTTGGATTTTGATAGATAGAGAATGTGAGTAAAATATGAGTTTCAGGAGACACTGAGTATGGTGACCAGGCTGCAGTGCAGGATTTATCAAGGAGTGCCCTCAAGGGACACAGAGGCCTAACCAGTGTGGATTTTGGTGGCATAGCAATGAACCCAGGCTTTTTCTCTGGGCAATGAAGAACTATCAAATGTGTCTGAGGAGGAACAGAACAGGATTGAATGTGTCAGAGGAGTATCAAGAAATTGCCTGAGGTCATAGCCATAGGACTGGAATAAGACTCACAAAGATGATTCTGCATTTCTGCTGAAGCTCATGCTATGGAGCAAGTAAAGACCAAGTCTGGACTAAGACTTTGACCTTGACCTTGCCCTGCTCTACCTTTCACATGCAGAGGAATGTCTCTGTCTCCTGCACCAGGTC
>NW_007058546.1:0-818 GCF_000164805.1 Carlito syrichta
ATTTATCCTCTAATGTGTTTTGGTGTGTGTTATGCTAGATTTATTCCATTATTTATATGGTGAGTTTGCCCTGAAAATTCATCTGAAGTTTGACTAAAAATCCCCTGAGTGGGGCCATAATTATATTTCAGTTGCCTGAATGTCTGGCATGAACGAGGATTCACTTAGAGATTGAGGTAATTGGCTGTATTGGCAAAGGAAAGAAAATAGGAAAAGGCTGTGAAATTAGAATACAATGGTGAATTCAAGGAACTATCGAGTTAGACAATAACGATGAGAGAAAATAAGAAAACAAGAGAATTGCATGATCTAAACATAGTGGTTAAAATATATTAAAAGTTTAGCCGGGCTTGGTGGCTCAGCCTGTAATCCCGCACCTTTGGGAGGCTGAGGTGAGCGGATTGCCTGAGCCCGCGGGTTCGAGACCCACCTGGGCAGCGAGACCTCATCTCTACAATAAATCAAAAAATCAGCCGGGCGTTGTAACGCGCGCCTGTAATTCCTGCTACTCAGAAGGCTGAGGCGGAAGGATCGCTGGAGTCCAGCAGGTCGAGGCTGCAGTGGCCGGAAGCGGCCACTGCACTCCAGTCTGGGTGACAGAGTGAGACTCCAACTCAAAAAAAAAAATATATATATATATATCTGAAAAGTTTAACATTTAATAAACTGGCCTTTAGAATTGTAATGGGATTATTCCCATCCAATCTATAGGAACACTGAAAAATTCACAGTTCATATTACAAATATAAAAGAGATACTAAGGCACATCAAAAAATATACATGGACATCTTTCATTTTACTGTGCTTTGCAGGTACTG
>NW_007058547.1:0-793 GCF_000164805.1 Carlito syrichta
GTAGGCATAAAAGAAAAAATCCTAAAGGCAGCAAGAGAAAAAGGCCAGATCACCTACCAGGGAAGACCAATCAGAATAGCAGCAGATTTATCTACAGAAACCCTGCAGGCTAGGAGGGCTTGGAGCCCTATCTTCAAAGTCCTAAAAGACAAACAATTTCAACCAAGAATAACCTACCCATCCAAGCTAAGCTTCACCAGTGAGGGAGAATTAAAATCTTTCCCAGATATCCAATCCCTAAGAACTTATGCTGCCACCAAACCACCTCTACATGAAACATTTAAGAAAGTACTAAACACAGAAAAAAAGGAAAAAAGAACAACGTTCTTCAAAAGAGTACAGGGAAAAGAATAAAATATACATAAATCAACCCCAAAACCAAAAGAAAGAAAAAAAAAAAAAAAAACCAAGTGGAAAAACAACAACTCTATAAGAACTTTATGATAGGGATGAGCTCTCACATTTCAATAATTAGTCTGAATGTGAATGGACTAAACACACCACTGAAAAGACATAGAATGGCAAAATGGATAAAATATCACCAGGCAACAATATGCTGCCTTCAAGAGACCCATCTCACTAGAAAGGACACACACAGACTCAAAAGTAAGAGGGTGGGAAACAAATTTTCAGGTGAATGGAACACAAAAGAAAGGAGGAGTCATGATCCTAATTTCAGACAAAATACCATTTAAGCTATCAAAAATTTAAAAAGATACAGAGCGGCCCACTACATAATGATAAAAGTTTCACCTCCATCACCAGAAATATCTATCCTAAACATATATGCACC
>NW_007058548.1:0-770 GCF_000164805.1 Carlito syrichta
CCTACCTCAGACCCCGTAGAATTAGGCATATGTCGGGTGCCGGGTAGTGACCAATTGTATAATGGCTTAAGTAGTGTTTGTATTTAGAACTCTTGAGTTAAGCATTGTCAGCCCCAATTACCAGGCTAACTTCTGCTTTTACAACGGGATGTAAATGATAAAGCAATAAGCCCCTTTCAGACATTCCTATGAGATTGAAGCAGACTCTGAGGAGCCAGCTACTCTCTAGGTGGGCTTTATCACCAGTTTTCATCCCAGTGTTAATTTACCCGCAGTGGCTATGTAAACTTGAGAGAATCAGAGACCTTTACAAAAACCGCCTTGCTATAAGACGTTTGTGATATTTTATAAATTCCCAGAATTAGTATATGAATTTCTACCCCACATTCACTGTATGTGTTTGCAGCATTCATATTTAAAACTTTGTTAAGTTTGGCTTTTGTTGTCCCATAATGACCATGTTATGTTATGTAAATGTTAAGCAAACAAGCTTTCCTAAGCATACCTTGGGATGGATTAGTAAACTTAAAGGGCTAATGTAACCCTTTACCTGTCCGCTCAGGTTACTATATACGCAGTGTCTGTATGGATCTAACTTATCTAACATTCCACTCTTCCCGTTAAGTGGTTTTCTGTCAATCACGGGCAACCCACGAAAGGCACCAACCAATACCAAGTGTGCCCGTACCCATTAGGAGAAATCACCCAATCATGTAAAATCAAGTTTAAAGTTCTTTCCCCTCCCTCTGTAATTGTGCATAAAAACTGCT
>NW_007058549.1:0-881 GCF_000164805.1 Carlito syrichta
AACAATGAAATAAAGAAACATCTTACCAAAATCTCTGGGATGCCTTAAAAGCTGTAATAAGAGGGGAATTTATATCCCTACAAACACACATGAGGAAAATGGAAGGAACAGAAATTGGCAACCTAACAAGCCACCTAAAGAAGCTGGAAAAGCAAGACCACAAAAACCCTAATTTCAGCAGAAGAATCCAGATCACCAAAATAAAAGCCCAAATCCAGGACATAGAAGACAAAAAGATAATACAAAAAATCAATGAAACAAAAAGCTGGTTCTTCGAAAGGGTAAACAAGATTGATGGTCCCCTAGCTAGACTGACCAAGAAAAAACGAGAAAAAAACCAAATAAGCATAATCAGAAACACAAAAGATGAAGTCACATCTGACCCTGAAGAAATACAAAAGATCATTAGAGACTACTACGTACACTTGTATGGAAACAAACTTGAAAACCAGAAGGAAATGGAAGACTTTCTGACATCACACAACCTACCTAGGTTGGAACAAGAAGAAATTGAGACCCTAAATAGACCAGTAACAATCAAGGAAATCGACCATGTAATAAGAAAACTTCCTACCAAAAAAGCCCTGGTCCAGATGGCTTTCCAGCAGAATTCTACAAGACGTTCAAGGAGGAGTTGATACCAATCCTACTGAAGGTATTCCAGGCAATTGAAAAAGATGGAACTCTCCACAAATCATTTTATGAAGCCAACATCACATTGATACCCAAGCCAGGTAAAGATCCAACAAAGAAAGAGAACTACAGGCCAATATCTTTGATGAACATAGATGCTAAAATTCTCAACAAGATCCTAGAAAACCGGATTCAGCAATACATCTCAAAAATCATTCACATGACAAGTAGCTTCATTCTGGCATGCA
>NW_007058550.1:0-769 GCF_000164805.1 Carlito syrichta
AGGTTTTACATTTACGTCCCTGATTGAAAAAGAGTTAATTTTTGTGTATGGGGATAGATAGGGATCCTGTTTCAATCTTCTGTATGTGGTCAGCCAGTTTTTCCAGCACCATTTACTGAATAGGTTCTCCTCTCCCCAGTGGTAAGTGGTGAAGGCTTTGTCGAAGATGAGTTGGTTGAGAAATTGAGGTTTTGCTTCTGGAAACTCAATTCTATTCCATTGGTGTATATGCCTGTTCCTGTACCAATACCAAGCTGTTTTGATTATTGTAGCTTTATAGTAAAGTTTGAAGTCTGGTAATGTGATACCACCTGCTTTGTTTTTATTTTGCTGAGGATTGTTCTGGCTATTCTTGGTCGCTTGTGTTTCTATATGAATTCCTGTGTTGTTTTTTCTAGGTCTGAGAAAAAATGTTGCTGGTAATTTGATGAGTATTGCATTAAATCTATGGATTGCCTTAGATAGGATGGACATCTTCACAATATTGATTCTTCCAATCCATGAGCATGGGATATTTTTCCACTTGTTTGTGTCATCTTTGATTTCTTTGAGCAGTGTTTTGTAGTTTTCATTGTAAAGGTCTTTCACGTCTCTGGTTAGGAAGATTTTTTTTTTGTGGCTACAGTGAATGGAATTGTGGTTTTTATTTGGGTTTCTGTTTGTTTATTATTGGTGTAAACAAATGCGATTGTCTTTTGCACATTTATTTTATATCCTGAGACTTTGGGAAAGGACTTTATCAGTGTAAGGAGGTTTTTGACAGATTCTG
>NW_007058551.1:0-828 GCF_000164805.1 Carlito syrichta
ATTTTTCAATAGCTCCTACATACATTCTCTCTTCAGGTAACCTCCTGCATGCTGTCTAGAGAATCACTAACATTGTTATAAATAAATCCCTGCTGCTATGGATTCTGGAGCATACTATGTAGAGTAGCCAATGTAAGAAGAAATTCACAAATCAGTGCCTATAATTCAGTGCATATTGGTTGAATATCCCTAATTCAAAATTCTTGGGACCAGAGTGTTTCAGATTTCAGACTGTGTTTTTCAGATATTGAAGTACTTATATTATACTTACTGAGTTTATCTAATTCAAAAATCCAAAATCTGTTGGTACTCAAAAAATTCAGATTTTGTAGCATTTCAGAATTTGAGTTAGGAGTGCTCAATCTGTTATTTCCACAAACAAGTGGAAAAATATCCTGTGCTCATGGATTGGAAGAACCAACATTGTGAAGATGTCCATCTTACCTAAGGCAATCTACAAATTCAATGCAATACCCATCACATTACCAGCAACATTCTTCTCAGACCTGGAAAAGACAACACAAGAATTCATATGGAAACACAAACGTCCAAGAATAGCCAGAACAATCCTCAGCAAAAAAAAAACAGCAAAGCAGGTGGTATCACATTACCAGACTTCAAACTTTACTATAAAGCTACAATCATCAAAACAGCTTGGTATTGGTATAGAAACAGGCATACAGATCAATGGAACAGAATTGAGATTCCAGAAGCAAAACCTCAGTTTCTCAACCAACTCATCTTCGACAAGGCCTCCACCACCTACCACTGGTGAGAGGAGAACCTATTCAGTAAATGGCTGGGATAACTTGCTGACCACATGTAGAA
>NW_007058552.1:0-1243 GCF_000164805.1 Carlito syrichta
CTGACTTAAATAGCTGACTTAACTAGCTAGCTACCTAGCTTGCCAGCTGATTAAACTAGCTGAAATAACTAGCTAGCCTTCTGTCTAGCCATCTGAATTAACTAGCTTTTTAACTAGCTAGGGAGATGGCTAGCCAACTGACTTAATGAAGTGATTTAACTAGCTATCCAGCTGGTTAGCTACCTGACTTAGCTATGTGATTAACGAGCTAGGCAGCCTGCCAGCCAGGTGACTGGCTGAATATCTAGCTGACTTAACTAAATATCCAGTTGGATAGCCAGCTGACTTAACTAGCTCTCTAGCTCTCTAGCCACCTGGATATCCAGCTGTCTTAACTAAATGACTTAATTTGGTAGCCAGTTGGCTAGCCAACTGACTTAACTAGGTTACTAGCTAGCCAGTCAGCTGGCTAGGCAGTTGACATAACTAGCTGTCTTAACTAGCTGGCCTGCATTCTAGCCACTTGAATTAACTAGCTTGCTACATAGCTATCCAGCTGGCTATCCAGTTGAATTAACTAGGTGACTTATCTAACTAGCCAGCTGTCTAGCCAGCTGACTTAACTAGCAGGATACCTAGGGAGCATGATGGCTAGTCAACTGACTTAACTAGGTGACTAAACTAGCTAGCCAGCTGGCTAGACCACTGACTTCACCAGATGACTTAACTAGCTAGACAGTTGGTTAGCCAGCTGACTAAACTAGCTGACTTTACTAGCTGGCCAACTGGGTCGCCAGGTGACTTAATTTCCTAGCTACCTAGCTAGCCAGCAGCCCAGCCAGATAACTTTACTAGCTGACTTAACGAAGTAGCCAGCTGGCTAGCCAGCAGACTTAACTAACTACCACCTAGCTAGACAGAGTGGTAGCCAGATGACTTAACTAGCTGACATAAGTAGATAGCCTGATAGCTAGCCAGCACACTTAACTAGCTACCAACCAACATAGCTCTCTGGCTTGCCAACAGTTTTAACTACCTAACTACCTAGCTAACATGCTGGCAAGCGAGTTGACTTAACTATGTGATTCAACAAGATAGCCAATTGACTAGCCAGCTGATTTAACTAGCTAGGTACCCTGCTAGGTAGCTGGCTAGCCATCTGAATTAACAAGTTGACTTAATCAGGTATCCAGCTGTCTAGCAGGCTGATTTAACTGCCTAGCTACCTAGTTACTCAGTTGGATAGCCAGCTGACTTAACTACCTAGCTACCTACATAGCCTGCTGTTTTGCCAGCTGACTTA
>NW_007058553.1:0-1024 GCF_000164805.1 Carlito syrichta
GGGGGGAACAAACGAGTGTGCCAACAAATAGAGAGAGAGGTCTATACTGAAACAGATAAAAGCAATAGACCACAGCTACAGACGAACCAACTCTCATACAAAGAAATAAAAAATAAAACTAAAACATATAGTGATGCTAACATACAAGCTAACCAACCACCTTGTTAGTGTGCTGTTCCTCTATACAAAGATATGGTTTACAGAGAGAAGAAAAGAGAAGAAAAGGAAAAGGAAAAAAGAAAAAAGGGAACAATACAGTAGGAATAGAATTAAGTCATTAAACTAATAGAATCAATGAAGCACACTCTGAGACATTTCGTTTAATTACAATGTCCTTTCAGGTCTGATTTCTAGTTTTCTTTTCAAGCTGGTAAATTAGTTTGCAGTTAGGGTCAGTTGCCCCTAATCTGCTGTGAAGGACAGTCCGGATTACCCTCCTTTCAGCACTCTGGTCTATGTCTTTATCAAGCTTGTTTCTCCCGTTTCGGTGTTGTTTCCTTGAATCGCCAGCAGGTGGTGCTATCTCAGTTGCTCACCCCAGAAGTGGTGGGGCTGGACAGGAACAAGATGGCTGCCTGCCTCAGAGCAAGCAACAGGAGGGCAGGGCAGTCTCGGTCGCAGGAAAGGTGGCAGCAATCCCCACAGATCTTCCCTGGAGGGGTTTCATGTGGATCACCTCAGGCCCGGGTGGTGTGATGTGCTACGGCTGTCACAGAGGCTGTGGCAGTGGGGGGAGGAGCTGCCGCGGCGGCATCATTTGCGCCACAGTGACTGTCCAGTCCGTTGCTGTGTCCCAGTGGTGGCAACGGCTGAGCTCTGTATGAAGAGCAGGCTGTGATGTTGGGGTCCCCAGCCCCCGGGGCGAGAGTCAGAGACCCACTGAAGATCTCCTTTGCAGAGGGCTTCAGAGACCAGGTTGCCCCATCGCCATCTTGCCACTTCTCCCAGACATGATGTTAATGGCTCCTAGTATGACTGTGCAAGTTCCTGTCTTAATTTGGATCAGGACGGGGGGGTGGACTTG
>NW_007058554.1:0-1350 GCF_000164805.1 Carlito syrichta
GGGATTGCTGAGCCCACGGGTCGAGAACAGCTTGGGCAACTTGGCAAGACGTCATCTATACAATAAATCAAAAACTTAGCTGAGCGTGGCAGCATGCACCTGTAGTTCTGGCTACTTGGAAGGGTGAGGTGGAAGGATCACCTGAGCCCAGTATGTCAACACTGGGGTGGCCATGAGCACGCCACTGCACTCCAGCCTCCAATTTAAAAAATGTGTTTAAAAATGGAAGTGATAACTATAGTTCTTCACCTGACAACAGCAGATCACACACTCAATCTCACATAAAGTATTCAGCAAAGACTGTTTATGGAAAATAAAACACACCTTAACACATCTAAAAAATAAGATCATACAATGTCTGCTTTCAGACCATAATGGAATGATTCCAGATCAAAATTCGAAAGAAACTGGAAAAATTCTTAAATATTTGGAGGTTAAACAACACATTTCTAAGCAACACGTGGGTCATGAGGAGATATGAAGAGAAATTAAAAATATATTTTGAACTTAATTTAAAGGAAAATACAATTTATTAAAATGTGTGACATGCAACAAAAGCAGTGCTTAGAGGGACATGTATAGCATTGAATACATGTATTAGAAAAAAGAGAGATAAAACAATAATATAAGCTTCCACATCAGGAAACTAGAAAAAAAGAGAAAATTAAATCTAAAGGAGAGCCGGACTCAGTGACTAAACCTGTAATCCCGTGCCTTGGGACGCTGAGGTGAGTGGATTGCCTGAAACCGCGGGCTCGAGACCTGCCTGGACAACTTGGTGAGACCTCATCTCTACAATAAATCAAAAATTAGCCAGGCGTGGTAGTGCGTGCCTGTAGTTCTGGCTACTTGGAAGGCTGAGGCGGAAGGATCGCAGGAACCCAGCAGGTTGAGGCTGCGGCCGGGAGCATGCCACTGCACTCTAGTCTGGGCGACAGATTGAGACTCCAACTCAAAAAAAATAAAAATAAAAAAATAAATCTAAAGCCAGGCTCAGTGGCTCAGCCTGTAATCCCACACCTTTGGGAAGCTGAGGTGAGTGGATTGCCTTAGCCCGCGGGTTCGAGACCCGCCTGGGCAGTGAGACCTCATCTCTACAATAAATGAAAAAATCAGTTGGGCGTGGTAGGCATACCTGTAATTCCGGCTACTTGGAAGGCTGAGGCAGAAGGATCGCCGGAGCCCAGCAGGTCGAGGCTGTGGTGGCCAGGAGTAGCCACTGCACTCCAGTCTGGGTGACAGAGTGAAACTCCAACTCAAATAAATAAATAAATAAATCTAAAGGAGAAAATGATAAAAATCAGTGCACGGAATTAATGCAACTGAAGGTCAGGAAATCAATAGTTTATC
>NW_007058555.1:0-572 GCF_000164805.1 Carlito syrichta
GTTGCTGGAGAGGGTGTGGCGAAAAGGGAACATTTCTACACTGTTGGTGGGAGTGTAAACTAGTGCAACCTCTGTTGAAAGCAATGTGGCGATTCCTAAAAGCTCTAAATATCAACCTCCCATATGACCCTGCAATCCCTCTACTGGGAATATACTCTGAAGAACTCAAATCACTCTATCAAAAAGATACCTGCACACGAATGTTTATCGCAGCATTGTTCACAATAGCAAGAACCTGGAACCAACCATGCTGTCCATCAAAAGAAGACTGGATTAAAAAAATGTGGTACAAGCCGGGCTCGGTGGCTCAGCCTGTAATCCCACGCCTTTGGGAGGCTGAGGTGAGTGGATAGCCTGAGCCCGTGGGTTCGAGACCCGCCTGGGCAGCGAGACCTCATCTCTACAGTAAATCAAAAAATTAGCTGGGCGTGGTAGCACGCACCTGTAAATTCCGGCTACTTGGAAGGCTGAGGCGGGAAGGATCACCAGAGCCCAGCAGGTCGAGGTTGCGGTGGCTGGGAGCGGCCACTGCACTCCAGTCTGGGCGACAGAGTGAGACTCCCACCTCAAAA
>NW_007058556.1:0-677 GCF_000164805.1 Carlito syrichta
AGAAAGACCGAAGGAAAAACAAGGGGGGGGGTGGCTCAGGTCGAACCCTCACACATCTATTGACATATCCCTTAAACTATAAAAAGTGAATATGAAAAAATCCCAAGAAGAACAAAAGAGCAAAAACCAACAATCACAACAAAACCAAAAGATAAAAACTCCATCATTCACATACACATATTCAAAAAACGACAAATAAAAGAAGGAAGTAACAGAAAAAGAAAAGGAAAAGAAAATAAAAATTTCGGGGGAGTCGCAGATCAAACCCTCACAAACACATTTACACAAAAAGAAAAAATATTTTTAAAATAGGTGAACTAACAAGAAAACAGTGAAAAATTTTTTTAATTAAAAAGTAATTGAAGCCGGGCTCGGTGGCTCAGCCTGTAATCCCAGCACTTTGGGAGGCCGAGGTGACTGGATTGCCTGAGCCTGCGGGTTCTAGACCCGCCTGGGCAACTTGGCAAGACCTCATCTCTACAATAAATCAAAAATAAGTCGGTCGTTGTAGCGCACGCCTGTAGTTCCAGCTATTTGGAAGGCTGAGGCAGAAGGATCGCCGATGCCCAGCAGGTCGAGGCTGCGGTGGCCGGGAGCGGCCATTGCACTCCAGTCTGGGCGACAGAGTGAGACTCCAACTCAAAAAAAAAAAAAAAAAGGTAATTGAAAATGTAAGA
>NW_007058557.1:0-740 GCF_000164805.1 Carlito syrichta
GGGGGTTGGTGGGGTGGGGTCTCCCTCTGTTGGCCCAGGCTGAAGTACGGTGACGTGGTCGTGGCTCGACACAGCCTAGACCTCCTGGGCTCTGGTGATCCTTCCGCCTCGGTCTCCTGAGGAGTTGGAACGACAGGCGTGGGCCGTCATGCCTGACTCCTGTTTCTCGATGGCGGGGGGCTAGAGACGAGCTCTGGCTGCGTCGCCCGGGCTGCCCTCTTAACTCCTGGGCTCCAGCGATCCTTCTGCCCTCAGCGGCAAAAGTGCTGGGCTGGTGGGCGTGAGCCACCCACGCACCCAGCCCTGAGTGTACTTACTTCAAAATGTTTCATGTACACGCTTTCATGATCCTCCCCTTTTACAAAGAGAGGTTTCAGGTTGACGACATTTGCTAGCTCCACACGGGATCGCAGGTGGCTATACGCCAGCTTATTCGTGGCCAGGCACAGTGGCTCACGCCTCTAAGCCTGGCACTTGGGGAAGCCGAGGCAGGAGAATCCCTTGAGCCTGGGAGTTCCAGACCAGCCTAGGCAGCAACATGATGAGACCACTGTTCTACAGAACGTCAGAAAAAATAAGCCAGGCTTGTGTGGGGGTGCGGGCCTGTAGTCCCAGCTACTCAAGAGGTTGAGGCAGATGAGTCGTCAGCCCAGGGGCAAGCTCACCTCATGCCACTGCACATTCCAGCCTGAGCTGCAGAGGGAAACCCTGACTCAAAAAAAAAAAAAAAAAAGGTCAAT
>NW_007058557.1:2802-3606 GCF_000164805.1 Carlito syrichta
CCTATATTATTCAAACTTATAACCATTCAGAAAAAGGAATTAAAGGAGATTTGCATCTTTCGGTTGATGGAGTGTAGACTACCGGGAGCGCAAAAGAGATAAGGGGAAGTGCACTTTTTATTAGTTCTCAGGAATATTGCGTCCTTGCTATGCTCTTCTCTAGGGGCTGTGGCAATATGGACCGACATTCGCGGGTCTCTGGATCAATTATACAATGGACACATGCGCTGAAACTTCACACTGTACCCCATACGTATGTAGGTTCGTTGTGTGTCAATTACAAATTTTAAAATTAATTTTCAAATAAGGCAAAAGAAACCCTGTTGACAGAGAGTTGAATCCACCACCCATCTAACTCTTCCAGAACAGAAAGCTCTCATTTATTCTAGCAGGTTGGAGAGGCTGTGACAGTATCCCCCAAGACAAGGACTCATGTGAGCTCCCACTGAGGCTCCAGGCAGTAGCGGCAATCTGCAGTAGCCCTCGCACACCCCGGGGACTCTCCTCAGATGGGCTGTTTACCACCTCAACCCCTCCACAGACACTCATCCTGAACACCCACTCGCGTAGGGCTCCTCCGAGACCCAGGAGGTAAGGTCGGGGGAGTGCGGTGCCTCATAACTATCTGACACTTTCATCCCTTTAAAGAACCCAAATAGGGTCATCATCAGAAAGCATTATGCTTTATGGACAAGTCCCACAGACAGGGACAAAATACACCCTCAACCAGAGTATGCTAATGTTGTGAAGTTATATATTCAGTGTGTTGTTTCTTCAGTTGCACGGAGCGTAATTACTGTTAGG
>NW_007058558.1:0-425 GCF_000164805.1 Carlito syrichta
ATCAGAATAGCAGCAGATTTATCTGCAGAAACCCTGCAGGCTAGGAGAGCTTGGAGCCCTATCTTCAAAGTCCTAAAGGATAAACAATTTCAACCAAGAATAACCTACCCAGCCAAGCTAAGCTTCATCAGTGAGGGAGAATTAAAATCTTTCCCAGATATCCAATCCCTAAGAACTTATGCAGCCACAAAACCATCTCTACATGAAACACTTAAGAAAGTACTAAACACAGAAGAAAAGGAAAAAAGAACAACGTTCTTCACAAGAGTACAGGGAAAAGAATAAAATATACACGAACCAACCTCAAAAGCAAAAGAAAGACAATTAAAAGAAAAAACCAAGTGGAAGAACAATAACTCAATAAGAACTCCATGATAAGGATGAACTCTCACATTTCAATATTTAGTCTGAATGTGAATGGACTA
>NW_007058559.1:0-786 GCF_000164805.1 Carlito syrichta
ATTTATATAAGGTCACAGCACATTTCAAAAATTCTTTCTTTAGACGGGGAGAGTGGAATCATAATGCAGAACACAGGCTCCAGTCAGAAGCTCCTGTATATGCTGTCTTTTCTGTGTCCCCATCCCAATTACACAACAATAGGGCATGCTCTAGAGTTCAATTTGCCTATAATACACCTTCTCTGAATTTCTTGCTTGCTTTATTTCCATTCCCCACACTCAACCACTAACCTTATCCTACCTGACAGATGCTCGTAAATATTTGTTCAACTTATCTGAACATTACTTAGTGTAGATGAATTTTCACAAACATCTGGTCTTGAAGGAATAGGAGAGTCTGAAATTCTCAGATTCTTAAAATCTTTCTCAGGATATAGTTAAACAAGAATGAATAAAACTTAAAAGACAATACCAACAGCTTTGATATGCACATGACACAAAATTCCATTTGACCACCAAAGGTTTCTCCAGGCACAGTCTCTATAAGCACATAATGGAATCCTTGTGTTTTAGGAACAAACTGCTCACTTACTATATGCTTCCATCTAAAATATCATAAGCTTCTGAACGCAGTGTCAATAAGATTTTTTCTTCTTCTTTTTTAAACTGCTGGTATCAGCAGTAGTAGGTTTGAGGACTAACCCGGCCAAAATCCATACCCAAATTTGCTCTGAATAAGCAATTAGCATCATTAGAAGATATAACCACTGTTAGTACCTTTATTACGCAAGATTTTATACAGGACAGGACTGTTTCAATATTTCTCATAAATCTTTGACTATTAAA
>NW_007058560.1:0-825 GCF_000164805.1 Carlito syrichta
ATAATCTTGCATGATATAATACATTTTTGTCCTAAAGTGAAATTACTGATTATTTTAAAAAGAGGGAGTATAGGACAAAGCAGAAAGTCTCAATATGTCAAAAAAGGTCTGAGTAAGTTATAATAAGGTTTTTGGACGATGATTTTATGAAAGGAAGTTTGTGTGTGATCAAAAAGGCTATAATTAGAAAGAAATTATTCATCAATCTTTCTGAAGATTGAGTGTTGTCAATACAAGGGCACTAATACAAAACTAAAAAGGTATTCCCCTATGTTCGAGCATCAAGGTTTTCTTGAAGTATAGATCTGCTCTTAGCAAAATCCCAAGTTTTTATTTTTACTTCTAAAACCTGTTTCTTTAACGGCCATCTTCTAAACTGCAGGCAGTTTCTCTATCTGTAACATTTCTTCCTGATATTCATTTAACGTCCCCAGTTTCCAGGTGAAATGCTGTCCTCTTCATTTAGAATGGTAATTTCATTTGTTGGGGTAGAGTTTTCTTCTTAAAGCCTCTCAGATTCATATTTCAGTTCAGCTTTTGTTGTATCACAGCACGTGATTTGTAGGTCATGCATCTTCATCTTCAGCTCTTTCTCCCCTTGAGATAACCTGGGGATATATCTCTCTCCTTCAACTTTTTCATCAAATCCTGTACCTTTTTTCCTCTGGTTCTAACACCGCTGCTTGGACTTGATGTTGAAATGCTTATCCTGAAGGCACAGAAAAGCAATATTCTCCTCCAATATAGCCTGATCCTGCACTCTTGATTTTTCTCAATATGTCTGATGTTCTATGTAAGCAGAAAGTTTCACAAACTTTTACTTTT
>NW_007058561.1:0-1370 GCF_000164805.1 Carlito syrichta
TCGTCTAGAGATTGGGTGATAAGAGCACAGGTTCAAAGTCAGAGAGAGGATTTGCAGTCCTCTTAGAACCACTGAGGACCTGGGCTATAGCAAGAACAGAGAGGATGGAGAGAAAAGTTGTAAATGTAGGGAAGACCAATTTTGGGAACTGGTTTGATAGAAAGTAAAGAGGCAGTGAGGTAGAATGGGTGAACCCCAGGTTTTGGGCTTAGGTGATTCTGGTGATAATTCCTTCATGATCCTAGATTGAGAGTATATTGCCTAAAGATGAACTGAACCATCCTAATTGTAAAGCAAACCTCTCACCTATTAACTCTTCGGTTCTCAAATTCCTGAGACAATTAACATATTTTGGCCAGAAGAGCTTCCTAGAGGGATTATTAAAATACAGAAAAAAATTAAAGGCATTTTCTGATCTGGAGGAAAGAAAACACATTTCATGTATGATGTGGTAGTTTTGAGGCTCTTCCAAGTTTCAGCCTTTGGAAGGAGAGAAGAGGTGAATATTCTGGTACACAGGGAAATGCCTTTCATATGGGGAATTTGTAACTTGGACATGGTAATTAAATCGATGGGAGTTGAACAGGCTTACTTTACCAAAACAATGAGAGCCAATACTGCAAAGAAAAAAGATTCATAAATTAGGAAATGGCGAGTGAGTGGTCTTTTAATAAAACTGTGGAATTCTTCAAATTTAATGGTATTGTTTCCACAAGAGGCAGGCATCAAAATTACCCTAGAGCAAAGAACATGTAGAATCAACCCTTGAAGCCCTTGTAGCAGGCCCTTAAATGATAATCACCCACTTCTACCACATTAGGTAGAGATACCACAAATATTCAGAAATATATGTCTCTTCATAATTAGCACAGAGTGCATTTTATTTGAAATGAGAATTGCAATCAATTCTTGACTATACACCCACAGATTACCCACATTGTGGCTTACTGTGTTATAATAAATACTTCCATTCTTTTACATTAACTGACTTGTTGACACACAATACTCTATTTAGACCTAATCTGCTGCCTGACTGAACTAACCAGTTTTCTTTGATGCCCCCCAAAAGCTCTCTGTATACAAAGTATAGTATTGTCTTATAAATCTTTTTTGAGTTGGAGTCTCACTCCATGGCCCAGGCCGGAGTATAGTAGCATGCTCATAGCCACCCAGCGTTGATGTGCCAGGCTCCGGCAATCCTTCTGCCTCTGTCTTCCAAGTAGCCAAAACTACAGGTGTGCACTAGCACACCAGGCTCATTTTTTAATTTATTGTAGAGATGCGATCTTGCCAAGTTGTCCAGGCTGTTCTCACATTGGTGGGCTCAGACAATCCCCTCACCTTGACCTCCCAAAGTGCTGGGATTACAG
>NW_007058562.1:0-809 GCF_000164805.1 Carlito syrichta
GACTTCCTCTTTTCCTATTTGAATACCTCTGATTGCCTCCTCTTCTCTGATTGCTTTAGCCAGGACTTCCAATACTATGTTGAACAGGAGGGGAGAGAGTGGGCATCCTTGTCTAGTTCCAGTTTTCAGGGGAATTGGTTCCAATTTTTGTCCATTTAGGAGTATGCTGGCTGTGGGTTTCTCGTAGATGGCTTTTACTATTTTGAGGTATGTTCCCCGTATGCCTAGATGTTCAAGGGTTTTTATCAAGAAGGGGTGCTGGATTTTATCAAAAGCTTTTTCTGCATCTAGTGATATGATCATGTGGTTTTTGTTTTGACATCTGTTGATGTATTTAATTACATTTATGGTTTTACGAATATTGAACCAGCCTTGCATACCAGAAATGAAGCCTACTTGGTCATGATGGATGATTTTTGAGATGTATTGCTGAATCCGGTTTGCTAGGATCTTGTTGAGAATTTTAGCATCTATGTTCATCAAAGATATTGGCCTGTAGTTCTCTTTCTTTGTTGGATCTTTACCTGGCTTGGGTATCAATGTGATGTTGGCTTCGTAAAATGATTTGGGGAGAGTTCCATCTTTTTCAATCGCCTGGAATACCTTCAGTAGGATTGGTATCAGCTCCTCCTTAAATGTCTTGTAGAATTCTGCTGGAAAGCCATCTGGACCAGGGCTTTTTTTTGTAGGAAGTTTTCTTATTACGTGGTCGATTTCCTTGATTGTTATTGGTTTATTTAGGGTCTCAATTTCTTCTTGTTCCAACTAGGTAGGTTGTGTGATGTCAGAAAGTCTTCCATTTCCTTCTG
>NW_007058563.1:0-733 GCF_000164805.1 Carlito syrichta
GGACACTATTCAATCCATAATGTATGATCACCTATAGCTTCAAAGAAGCCTGAAGTTTAAGGATCAAAGTTATCATACATGGCTTAGACCAGATTTCCTCATTTAAGTTTTGATTATTCATTGTGAGGCAACCCTGTGCACTTTATAATGTTTACAGCATCCCTGGCTTCTTCCCAGTTGATGGCAGTGACAATTTGCACCCTTTGCCACCTCCAAATTGTAACAACCCAAAATGTCTTCAGACATTGCCAAATGCAACTGAGTAGGGTGGGCTGAAATTATGAGCCCCAGCCCCAGCTGAGAACCACCAGCTTGGACCATAATCCATGCCTTGATGTTGGATTTGTTGCTACCTTGCACAAAATGTGGGATCTCTTGATTAAAACATTAACAGATTATGAGGGAAAGTTGTAGGATAGACAGTTAACATAGTCTGCCACAGAACTCCTTATATGTCTTCATAAAGGTCTCAGAGAAGATTCACATTTTTTAAAAAAAGGTCTCAGAGAACAAAACAATGATACTCAACTTCTCCTGTTGGATCAACTATTGCTTTTTGTCCAAAAGTTTTTAAGATAGCTCTTTATACCTAAGACAAGAATATAAATAGTTAAGAAATAAGGTCAAGGCTATTGCATCCAGAGTTTGGACATGTAGAATGAAGTAACAAAGGAGAGGCCATGACATGAGTAAATTTATTTTCACCTCAGATTCTAGTGGCTCTACTCTAGAA
>NW_007058564.1:0-668 GCF_000164805.1 Carlito syrichta
TTGAGCATTTTTTCATACGCCCATTGACCATTCGTATTTTTGAGAAAGAGTCTGTTTAGATCCTTTACCTCCCTTGCAATGAGATTACCAGTGTCTTGGCTGCTACACTGAGTTTCTTGTATATTCTGGATATTAATCCCTATTGAATGAATTGCTTGCAAATATTTTCTCCCATTCCACAGGTGGTCTCTTCACTGTTGATTGTTTTATTTGTTGTGCAGAAGTTTTTTAATTTAATAGAGTTCAATTTGTCTATTTTTTGTTTTGTGGTTTCCCCTTTTGAGGCCTTAGACATAATTTTTTTTTTGCCCCGAACAATGATCTTAAGTGCTTCTTCCAAGTTTTCTTTTAGTAGTTTTATAGTTTTAGGTGTTATTTTTAAGCTTTTAATCTGTTTTGAGTTGATTTTCATATAATCATGTATTTTCACATATAGTGAGATATAAGGGTCTAGTTTTATTCTTCTGCATATGGATATCCAGTTTTCTGAACATCCTTTATTGAAGAGGGTGTCTTTCCTCAATGTATGCTCTTGGCATCTTTGTTGAAGATCAGTTGATTAGTAATAAATGGGTTTCTGGGTTATTTATTCTGTTCCATTGGTCTATATGTTTATTTTTATGCCAATACCAGGCTGTTTTGGTTATTATAGCTTTGTAGTATATTTT
>NW_007058565.1:0-1459 GCF_000164805.1 Carlito syrichta
TAATCAGGATATATCTCTATTGATATAATTGGAAATTTCTAAGGCAGCCTTTTTTGTCAACAGTTTAATTTTCCTGTTTTCAAGTTCATTTGATAGTAAAAGACACAGAAGTTATCGTCAACCCCAAAGAATCAATGGTAGACCAGTTGTTTTCATTTGAACTACACGTATTGGCAGAGTAGTTATGGTAATTTTTCAATTTGGTTAATATTTGTGCCGAAGTGTACGTGTAAAAAAATGTCAGTAGATATAAAATAGTACATGAAATAGCAAATAATTATGCTGTGAATATCATTTTGACTTTTCATTAGATGTAAGTGTTCATTTCTTAGACATGAATATTTATTTTAAGCAGGCAGAGGGGCAAAATATGAACAACATGAGATTAGGGTCTATAGATCAGCAGAATTCTTTAAACAGATTTAGCAATATACCTTGAACACATTGTCATGTTTTTAAGCTACAGTGTCTCATTTCTGCAGTTGAGGGAAAGATATTCGTTTATCTGTTGTTTTGAGGATCAAATGACACAATGTATTGAAAAAACCCAGAGTACTATTGACATATTACTATTACATTCAGGAAGTAACTTAGATAAATAATCCAGCAGGGGTGAACTTTTCATTTTTAGACACTCAACTCAAATCAACATAATGAAAGTGTGGGTCACAGTGACATTTCCTTCGGTGCTTAACAATAAAATTATGGACCTAAACAATCACTAGAGATGTAAGAAGTTGGAAAGATAACAGAAAGTCTTTAAGTCTTAACGCCATTTTTTTTCGCAGTTTGTTAATAAGGACAGCAGTCTAACTTTCATGAATTCCAAACCTGGAAATTCCAATATTAAAAATACTTAAGGATCAGCTGTTCAGCTATTTGCATACACGTAATACTTTATTCTTCAGAATGATTCCACCCAATTTCAAAATAATTAGTGATAGGGTATGTCACTGCATTTTTCTATGGTCATGGCTCTTTGTTATTACATTATTTAAGGTTTGGCAGGTGGCCATAGTTGTGTAAAGTTGCATGTCCCCTATTGGTTGTGCATCAGAGGAGGCTGACTGAGTGCCCTTTCAACAATATACTGGGATCCCACCAAACCCAGCCTCAGCAGGGTTCTGAGAGTCCAGCTGGGCAGAGTAGTTGGAGTGTGTGTGCGAGTGTGTGAATGTGAGTGTACAGTACAGAGCAGTTGAGTTGTCACGTGGGCTCGAGCACAAGTTACAAGTGCCTCCATGTCTGCACTCTTCAGCCAAGGCAGGACAGAGGGAAAAAAGCAGGCTCCGCCTGCAGTGGGTGGACAGGATCCCATGCATTTTGGGGAGGAGGCAGAATTGGAGGGTGATGTGAAATGTCTCTTGACGGTTTAGGGCGTGGCCGGGGCAAGGGTCAGCGGGGAGTTTGCGCGCCCGATTTTACACGCGGTCGTCCACTTTCCGTTATATTAAAATGT
>NW_007058566.1:0-496 GCF_000164805.1 Carlito syrichta
GAATGCTGTGTCAATGTTTACTGCATTGAGATGTATTTTCCAGTAGTTTGATTCTTGTGTGCTGTACAGTGTAATACACGATTCTCAAGGTACGGCTTGAATGAACATAGCCGAGCATGTTATGTCTATACTTCCCATGTAGGAATGAGCATGTCAATGGTGTCACACTGAGTGAAATGAGTGCTACACACTCACTTGTAGAAAAGCAGTGCTTGCCTTCTGTTTGAGCCCTGAAACGTTTTACCCCTTGGCGTTTCTCTAGGCTAGGAAATGCAGTCACTCTCGCGTTGGCCTTGCTGAATAAACGTATACGGCCTCTGTGAGGCTTGTTGTGCATGTGCATCTTCCCGGGGAAGGAGCTTTTCAAAATGTGCAACGCTCTTTATGTGCTATCTATGTTATTCTCACTTGGTGCATGTTGCAACACATGAATCTGATTCTCGCTTTTTTCTTCTCATTTGGACTTTCGGCTGTGCAAAACGCCTCTGTTTGAACT
>NW_007058567.1:0-635 GCF_000164805.1 Carlito syrichta
TGTTATGACAGCATAGTTTCAGAGCTACGTTCTCAAAACCGTACAAATGTTCATCCACGAGTTTCAAAAACATATTTGAGAGTCATCAGAAACTGACGAAATATGAATAACGTACATTCACATGGTTGCATGTAGGAAACCAAATTTTTCTCAAAAATTTGTGGAAATTCATGGTTACCATGATATGACCTCCTATACTGCGATAAAAGAAGTAAAACAAGCCACGTTTTTGGAAATACAGGCAAATAGGCTAAAATGAGGTTAAAATACTATACCTTGATAATTAAGTTAATATTTACCTTCAGCTAAATGCCAGACATTTCGTATCTTTAGTCAGATAGTAAGCATAAAAAGAACAATTTTATTATGATTTTGGTATGCTTCCTCCATTAAAAACTTAAGGTTATATGATTGCCAACTTAAAGAATATAATGAAGAAACTTATACCCCTTTACTAAATGAATATAGAAAAGCCAAAATCACCTCAAATTGCTATTTTCTAACAATAGGCACAAAAGCAGAGTTCTGTTTAAACTTGGGTTTTCGCTAAGACTTTTGTCATGCCTGTGTACATCAATGATATTGGGTCTGCGGAATTCTTTGTTTTTACTTTTGCGTGTGTCTGTCTTGTTTTG
>NW_007058568.1:0-955 GCF_000164805.1 Carlito syrichta
GATTCCTTTAGACAATGAATAAAAAAGTGGCAATTGCTAAAATTGCTTCATCATTGGCAGTCCAAATTTTTAATGAACCAAAATTTTGATAGGATAGAGTATACTTCTTTGTTGAATATGCATTTGATCCATCCAGATCCAATATCTAAAATATTACACATTTTATAACATCTGAAACCCACTAGGCAAAACTACAAGTAGCTCTAGTATTAAAAGTCTTTACCAAGAACTTAACTTTGATGGGTAATAACTGAAGAAATTCCTGATTCCCAGGCTTCAAATAGAGGCCTAACATTTTAAAAATATGAAGCAGGTGTCCTAAGATGTTAGAGATGTGACCACAGGCCTTCTATAGACCAGTAAACTTACATGAAATGTATGCCAACATTTCCAGTTTGAGTCATGCATAAAAATCTACCATAATGGCTTATTCTAAAAATCAAGTCAAAGATCTTCCACTCTGATTTATTGTACTGAAGTAATTATGATATAATTAAAATATCTGCATTAAGATTTATGCTAAACAAATTCATAAGGCAAATATTTTTATGTGCTTCTTAACATACTATGCACCTTAATATTTGTCAAGTTTTCCAGCCCTCTCCATCATGCCCCCTCCTTCTGGTCCTGCTTCTTACACCATGTACTAGAGGAATCAAGTCACATTTATGAAGGCATGAAGCAAGCAGAACTGGTTTCAATAAGTCAATGTATGTTGGTCTGAAATAGGGGATCTTTTTATGGAGGTCACAAAATATGAAAACTTACTTTTGCTAACAAAGGATTCTTTATGAACTCAGTGAGTCTCTATTGCTTCCTAACTTTCCTCAGTCCCAAATTCACAAATTGAGTTCAGAGTACAGTCTGGGGACCTCATTACACTATAATATCACACTGTAATGTCAGAGTAGGAAAAATGATTAACTTTGATACAGTTATCTATCCTTTTGAAGAA
>NW_007058569.1:0-543 GCF_000164805.1 Carlito syrichta
TTTGAGTCAGAGTCTCACTCTGTCGCCCAGACTGGAGTGCAGTGGCCGCTCCCGGCCACCGCAGCTCGGCCTGCTGGGCTCCGGCGACCCTTCCGCCTCAGCCTTGCGAGTAGCCGGAATTACAGGTGCGCGCTACCACGCCCAGCTGATTTTTTGATTTATTGTAGAGATGAGGTCTCGCTGCCCAGGCGGGTCTCGAACCCGCGGGCTCAGGCGATCCATTCACCTCAGCCTCCCAAAGGCGCAGGATTACAGGCTGAGCCACCGAGCCCGGCACTCCAGTGGTATATTAACCCAAGTTGTTTGGTAAGCAACTTTCTAACCCAAAGAAGATATCAAAATTAGGGATGACTTATGTTTTTCTCTCAAAGCCCCCCACTTTTTTTTTTAATTGACTTGGTTCACAATAGGCTCAGGAAAAAAAAAATAGTTCATACTTCAAAGTCTCCTAAAATATAGAGCAAAAGGTTTATTTTCAAATATCACAGAGAAGCCTGGGGGAAAGATATATTAATAAACGTCGATCCTCCTTGACATCATTAT
>NW_007058570.1:0-766 GCF_000164805.1 Carlito syrichta
TGGATTGGAAGAATCAACATTGTGAATATGTCCATCTTACCTAAGGCAACCTACAAATTCAATGCAATACCCATCAAATTACCAGCAACATTCTTCTCAGACCTAGAAAAAACAATGCAGGAATTCATATGGAAATACAAACGTCCAAGAATAGCCAGAACAATTCTCAGCAAAAAAAACAAAGCAGGGCGTATCACATTACCAGACTTCAAACTCTACTATAAAGCTACAATCATCAAAACAGCTTGGTATTGGTATAGGAATAGGCATATAGATCAATGGAATAGAATTGAGATTCCAGAAGCAAAACTTCAATTTCTCAATCAACTCATCCTCGACAAAGCCTCTACCACCTACCACTGGAGAGAGGAGAACCTATTCAGTAAATGGTGCTGGGAAAATTGGCTGACCACATGCAGAAGATTGAAACAGGACCCCTACCTATCCCCATGTACAAAGATTAACTCCAAATGGATCAGAGACCTAAATGTAAAACCTCAAACCATAAGAACCTTAGAAAATGAAGGACATACCCTCATGGAAAATCGGAACTGGCCTCCAATTCCTGAACAAAACCCAAAACCCACAGGTCATAAGAGAAAGGATAGACAAGTGGGACCTTATTAAACTGACAAGCTTTCTGCAAAGCCAAGAAACCATCAAGAGAGCATGGAGACAGCCTACAGACTGGGAAAAAGTATTTGCCACTCCAGGTCTGACAAGGCTTAACATTCTTTGATCTACAAGGAACTCAAACATGCTGAAA
>NW_007058571.1:0-1410 GCF_000164805.1 Carlito syrichta
TTGTTGCAGCTCTATTCACAATAGCAAAAACATGAACCAAACCATGTTGCTCACAAAAGCTGGACTGGATAAAGAAAATGTGGTACATATACACAATGGAAATATATGCAGCCTTAAAAAGTCAAATATATGGACTTTTCAGCCACTTGGATGAATTTGGAGTCAATCATACTCAGTGATCTATCACAGAAACAAAGAACAGAGTACAATATGTTCTCACTCATAAGGGAACCTTGAACAACTATAATATTATTAGAAAGTGTTTGGCAGTAATGGGAAACTGTCAGGGGAGGGGAGTGGGATTGGCAGTTGAGGGAAACTGCTAGGGGAGGGAGGGACATACCTCATCAACAAAGGGTACCTGCATAATCAATATTTGTATACCATACCCTGAATTGCACAGCACATCTTTATAATAAAAAAATTTTAAAAAGGAGAAACTTAAGAAACAATCAATTCTCAAAACTCACCTTCATGTCAAAAGGAAGTAATAAATTAACAATCTAAATAGGTCTAAGTTCACATTATTCATTATTTCAAATACATTTTTATCCAACTTGAAACGAATTTTCCTTCCAAATAGGTATAGAGATCACTAAACTCTTTTTTTATCTTTCAAATTGCAAAATCAAAATCTAGGTTCCATATTTGAAAGAAGAGATGAGGAGAAACAGACATAAGGAAATGATGCTATGTGTACATCACAGCAAACAACTGAATCAAAGCAACTGAAATTTTAATGATGAAAAATAAAAAACTTCATTTGCAAAGCTATATAAGCCAGGATAATGAGCCAGTATTATGCTCATGTGCACATTTAAGGTGACCTCAAGTCACAAGTCAGTGTTTTCTCGACTGCTAAGGATACCTGATTATAACCTAAAATCATAGTGCCATTAGCATATAAGAAAACGTCACAAAACGGTACCAACACTCTGTTTCATCTCAAGATTTGTCACTCCTGAAAAATTATACTTATTTCTAAAATACAAATACAAAAGACAAGGCAAAAAGTAAATTAACACTTAAGAATCATTTTCTATTTTAGCAGCTACCAATACCATTCAGCTTTACTTTACAGAGGCCCTAACAGTTTATTTAGAATGTAATGTATTCCTGTAATCCCACACCTTTGGGAGGCTGAGGTGAGTGGATTGCCTGAGCCCACGGGTTCGAGACCCGCCTGCGCAGCGAGACTTCATCTCTACAATAAATCAAAAAATCAGCTGGGCGTGGTAGTGCATGCTTGTAATTCCAGCTACTTGGAAGGCTGAGGCGGAAGGATCGCCAGAGCCCATCACGTCGAGGCTGCGGTGGCCGGGAGCGGCCCCTGCATTCCAGTCTGGGCAACAGAGTGAGACTCCAACTCAAAATAAAAAAAGATGTATGTATTATGCAAAAGGATTTGCA
>NW_007058572.1:0-885 GCF_000164805.1 Carlito syrichta
AGAGATATTCTTGCTCAATAAGCATGCATTTATATAGCTCTAATGATAAAGCTTCAGCACAAATGCTGTAGATAGGCTATGATCCTTTTAAGGGACTTGGTAAAGACAGACAGAGAATACAAAAACTTACTCTAGTGAATGAAAAAACAAACCGAGCTGGCATTGGCTATTCAAGTTTACCATATAGGCCATTGTTGTTAAGGATGCATGTCAATAAGCCAGTTTTGGGTAAAACAATGGCCTATACCATCTAAGAAACTTAAGGCAGCAAAAGATTTGGTGCAACAGCAGTTAAAAGCTGGCCTATAATTGTTATAAAGAAAAAATAAAACAAATACTTAGAGTTATGCGTAAGGTGAAAATGCAGATGTATTCTGCTTTAAAATAATAAGAAAACTTGAAAAATATGTTGACAGGTATTTGGAGGATGGTAATTCACAAAGAATTATTTTTACATTATAAAATTAAATAGGATTTTATTTTGTGTATTTAAGTTTTTTTTCTCATACAAATTTACCTTATCCACAACTTTATATACAGTATATCAAATGATTAAGGCAGGGAGGAAACTGAGAACAAACAGAATTAAAACACTTTTGTTCCAGCTCCAGGAGGAGTCAACTCTCGAGGACTGAGACCTAACATGCTATGGCGAATGGATGTAACTCACTCTCCCAGTTTTGGTAAATTGTCTTATTTGCATGTGACTGTAGATACATTTTCTCATGTTATTTTAGCTTCAGCAAAAACTGGAAGAAGCCTACAAAGACGTGGTACAACATTTATTCTTTTGCTTTTCACAGCTAGGTATGCCAGAGCAACTGAAAACCAACAACGGTCCTGCATATACATCTAAATCTTTCCAGCAATTTACTCCTAATTTAA
>NW_007058573.1:0-1090 GCF_000164805.1 Carlito syrichta
TTTTTAGCCAGCCTCGGTGGCTCAGCCTGTAATCCCACGCTTTGGGAGGCTGAGGTGAGTGGATTGCCTGAGCCCACGGGTTCGAGACCTGTCTGGGGCAGCGAGACCTCATCTCTACAATAAATCAAAAAATTAGCCGGGCGTGGTAGCACATGCCTGTAATTCCGGCTACTCGGAAGACTGAGGAGGAAGGATCGCAGGAGCCCAGCAGGTCGAGGCTGCGGTGGCCAGAAGCAGCCACTGCACTCCAGTCTGGGCAACAGAGTGAGACTCCAATTCAAAAAAAAAAAGAAAGAAAGAAAATGGGGAGAGCAGGAAGTGGTAAAAGAACCCTGAGGAAAAAGCAGGGCTGGGCGGTAAGGAAGGAGGGGCTGCAGGCAAATGATCTGGCCCCTGGAAGAAGTATCACTTCCTTGCGGGTCTCCTCTAGGGCCTTCTCCCTCCGGCCTCCCCTACAGCCACAGTTCTGCTCCCAATGACACAGCTTCCCCCTGGAAAGCAGAAGTGGCCCTCCCTCACCAGAGGGCCTGAGACAAGCTTTTCCATTCCCCTGCCCCGGTGGGGATTCACATTTGCAGGAAGAGTTAGAGGCCCCCAGAGGCCAAAACACCAAGACTAGGTCATAGCTTCCCTGGAAGGCAGAATGAATACAGACCCATCTCGCTGACCTCACAGTGCCTGCGGGTGGGTCCAAGGAAGTCACCTGAGCTCCCCATCAGATGTTCTCATATAGGGAGGAAGGAGGGAGCTGGAGAGCACCGTTGGCAAGGAGCTTCCAATCAGTATGGTTTGGTGTCATTCAAGAGTGAGATTTTAGATGCTCACAGAAAGGTGGGAGTGTGATCAGGCAGGCAATACTTGACTCTGTCAGAAACATAAACTGTAAAAAGTCAATGAGACTGACTAAAAGACCCTCTGAGCTACACAAATAAGGACTTCTTCCCAATGTTCTACAACTCAATACAACAGCTTGGATTATTAAGAAATAGCCACGTTGGCCGGGTTCAGTGGCTCATGCTTAAATCTCAGGGTTATTTGAGCACAGGAGTTCGAGACCATCCTGAACAACAGAGGTACACCTCATCTCTAC
>NW_007058574.1:0-571 GCF_000164805.1 Carlito syrichta
ATATTTTATCTAAGCACATTTCCATAAAATAAGGGTATGTGTTTTTATTTGGGTGTGGAAAAAAGTGATTAAGGCTATAGAAACAAGAATTCCTTTCTAATGACTGGCCATGGATTCAGGGATCTGGAATAAACGTTTTCTTCTTCATTTGTAATTTGAAAGAAGTAGGGTACAATTCAGGGTGAAATATATTAATATTCATTTTACAGGAACCCTTGTTGTTCAGGCCTGTCCCCGAACGTCCCGGCACCCCGGGCACAAACCAACTACTGCAAGTCCTGGCCCTCCCCCTCCCCTGCATCTCCCAACTCTGAAAATCTTTTTTGTTGTCGTTATTATGATGGTTGTTCAAGGTCCACTTATGAGTGAGTACATGTGATACTCAGTTTCTGCTTCCCTGAAAGGTCACCCAGTAGTATAGACTCTAACTCCATCCAGGTTTCCGTGAACTTCGTGAGTTTGCTCTCGTTGTGACTGCATAATATGGCATTGTTCCTACGTACCACATATTTTGAATCCAGTCCTCTTTAGATGGGCAGGATGGTTGGCTCCATGTACTTGCTACTGCGAA
>NW_007058575.1:0-592 GCF_000164805.1 Carlito syrichta
CCTCACCCAAGGTTTTCTATGTTCTGCTTGGGTCAAGGTGGTGGCTTAAATAGTGTCCAACCTTGTCTCAAGCAACTGGGCTCCAGCCATCTTCCCATCTCAGCATCCCAGAATGCTGAGGAGTCAGGTGTGAGTTACAAGGCTGTCCCCGCCACCTCAAAGTTTAAGAGCCATGCCCTCCCTTTAACCAAGGCACTCCATGTGAGGGAAGAGTGGGTCCTCCCTGGGGAACAAGGTGGGAGGAAGGGTGGGTGCCCTGGCAGAGACATGCCCATGTGCCAGGCACTCCCACCGTGAAGGACTCTGCTGGCAAATCCGACCACCCAGGTTATAGCAAGGCAGTGACCCTCGCGGTGGTACCAGAGAGTCATGTGGAGGATGGGTGCAATGGATCATGCCTGTTCTGGTTTGGCCGAAGTGAGAGGATAGCCTGAGTTCTGGGGTTGAGACCAGCCCTGGCACATTGATGAGACCTCGTCTCTACAAAAGTCAAAAAAATGAGACGAGCTTGTTGATGCAGGTCTTTCTATTTGGCCACTTGCAAGGTCATGCCTGGAGGATCACTGGAGCCCAGTCGGTGGAGGCTGCAAGG
>NW_007058576.1:0-742 GCF_000164805.1 Carlito syrichta
GGATCTTTCAACACGCTTGCCCATTTCATGAAAGGTGATTTGCAAGTGCACCTGCCACACTTCCCTGAGTACTCAGCAGTTTTTACCTAAAATGGCATGACTTCCATGCCCACCCTCCCCATTCACCTGATCTCAAGTGACTTTTTATTGTTTCTCTGGATAAAAAAGTCCTCAAAGGGAAATATTTTGCTGATGTGGAAGAGGTCAAACAAATGAACAAAAGGCAGAAACTCTAAAAGACTTCAAGGTGGACTAGTTCAAAAACTGTTCTGAACAATGGAAAAAGCATCTCAGTAGGTGTATTGCATCAAACAAAGAGTACTTCAAAGGTGTGATTGAAGTTTAAACATGTAAGATTAAATATGTAATAATTTTTTGTAAGTAAATTCCTATATTTAGAAAGGGGCTCCTCTCTTGTACCTCTGAAGAAGAACGTTGCGAGTGTGTCTCTGGCCTTGTCAGCTGAAAGCAAACCACTCCTGGTGGACATTAGGACCAGGTGTGTAGAAAAATCATCCTCCAGATTAGATCAGAAGCTGCACATCAGTGCCAGGGAATGTGTTCATTTACTCCAGCCATGAAGCTGTGTCATCTGGCACAGCAGCTGCAACCGAAGTCACCTTGGTTAAGCTTATGCCAACCCACTGCCATTCTTCAAGATCTATCTGTCTTCTGCATAGACCATACAGGAGAGTTGAATGGGGATGTGGTGGGAATCTTGCATGTTTCCAGTCCTTGATGG
>NW_007058577.1:0-1784 GCF_000164805.1 Carlito syrichta
GTGCATATATGTTTAGATAGATATTCTGTGATGAGTGAACCTTTATCAATATGTAGTGGCCCTCTGTATCTTTTTAATTTTGATAGCTTAAATGGTATTTGTCTGAAATTAGGATCGCGACTCCTCCTTTCTTTTGTGTTTCATTCGCCTGGAAATTTGTTTCCCATCCTCTTACTTTGAGTCTGTGTATGTCCTTTCTAGTGAGATTGGTCTCTTGAAGGCAGTATATTGTTGCCTGGTGATATTTTATCCATTTTGTCATTCTATGTCTTTTCAGTGGTGCGTTTAGTCCATTCACATTCAGACTAATTATTGAAACGTGAGAGTTCGTCCCTATCATGGAGTTCTTATTGAGTTATTGTTCTTCCACTTGGTTTTTTCTTTTTCTTTTTTTTTTTGTCTTTCTTTTGCTTTTGGGGTTGGTTCGTGTATATTTTATTTTTTCCCTGTACTCTTGTGAAGAACGTTGTTCTTTTTTCCTTTTCTTCTGTGTTTAGTACTTTCTTAAGTGTTTCATGTAGAGATGGTTTTGTGGCTGAATAAGTTCTTAGGGATTGGATATCTGGGAAAGATTTTAATTCTCCCTCACTGATGAAGCTTAGCTTGGCTGGGTAGGTTATTCTTGGTTGAAATTGTTTATCCTTTAGGACTTTGAAGATAGGGCTCCAAGCTCTCCTAGCCTGCAGGGTTTCTGCAGATAAATCTGCTGCTATTCTGATTGGTCTTCCATGGTGGGTGATCTGGCCTTTTTCTCTTGCTGCCTTTAGGATTTTTTCTTTTGTGCCTACTTTATTTAGGCAAATTATTATGTGTCTAGTAGTTGATCTTCTCATTTGTTGTCTTGCAGGGGTTCTCTGAATCTCTTGTGTTTGAATTTTTGTATCACTGATTCGATAAGGGAAATTTTCTTGAATGATCTCATGGAAAGTTTGTTCCAATGTGGTCTCTGTTTCTCTTTCTGCCTCAGGGAGTCTGATTATTCTTAGGTAGCCCTCTTGATGTAGTCACTCATCTCTTGAATGTTTTGTTCTGTCTTTTTTAGCTTATTTTCTGTGTTTTTAAGAGTTTGGGTTATTTCTATATTTTGGTCCTCAAGCTCTGAGATTCTTTCTTCTGCTTGGGTAATTCTGCTTTCCATGCTTATCAATTTGTTATCTATTTTATTCACAGTATTCTTTATTACTGTTACCTCAGATATCAGTTCCTTCCTAGTTTCTTCTTGTGTCTCCTCAATTCTCTTTAATCTCTCCATTATTGTTTTGATATCTATATTTGCATTTTGAGACCCTTCATTCTGGGGACTTTTCATTGTTTGTATTCCAAAGTCAGTTTTCTCAGTGTCTGCTCTCCCAGGCGTCTGGGAGAGACCCATACTCTTCTTTTGGTTTTTCTTCATTTCTGTAGATTTTTCTCCCTTTACCCCTTTCCCTCCCCCTCTTCAATTCTGTTTTTGAGGGAAGGTGGGGTTGCTTTTATTTCTCTTCTGCAATGACCTGTTCTTCCTTATGAGGGTCTTCTGGTTTTGTTCACTTTTCCCTCTGCTTTACAGTCTGTCTATTCAGCAGTTTGCAGTCTTGGTCCCTAGATTTAAAAAGGGGGCATATAGAAGAGGAAAATAATGGAGGAAGGGGGGGTCAATAGGGAGTTAGAAAGAGAGACGCGCGAGAGGGAAAACAGATATACATACCAACTATCAGGTGAGAACGAGACACAGGGCTGGGAAGAGGTGAAGAAAGACACGTAAGAAAGAGTACTGATAGCTACATAGTACTAAAGGAGTACTG
>NW_007058578.1:0-5171 GCF_000164805.1 Carlito syrichta
TCAGCCTCCCAAAGGCGTGGGATTACAAGCTGAGCCACTGAGCCCGGCTTTAGATTTATTTTTTTATTTTATTTTTTTGAGTTGGAGTCTCACTCTGTTGCCCAGACTGGAGTGCAGTGGTATGCTCCCGGTCGCAGCCTCAACCTGCTGGGCTCCGGCGATCCTTCCACCTCAGCCTTCCAAGTAGCTGGAACTACAGGCACGCACTACCATGCCCAGCTAATTTTTGATTTATTGTAGAAATGAGGTCTCACCAAGTTGTCCAGGCAGGTCTTGAACCCGCGGGTTCAGGCAATCCACTCACCTCAGTGTCCCAAGACACGGGATTACAGGCTTAGTCACTGACCCCGGCTCTCCTTTAGATTTAATTTGCTCTTTTTTTCTAGTTTCCTGATGTGGAAGCTTATATTATTGTTTTATCTCTTTTTTTTCTAATACATGTATTCAATGCTATAAATCTCCCTCTAAGCACTGCTTTTGTTGCATGTCACACATTTTAATACATTGTATTTTCCTTTAAATTAAGTTCAAAATACATTTTTAATTTCTCTTGATATCACCTCATGACCCATGTGTTGCTCAGAAATGTGTTGTTTAACCTCCAAATATTTAAGAATTTTTCCAGTTTCTTTCGAATTTTGATCTGGAATAATTCCATTATGGTCTGAAAGCAGACATTGTATGATCTTATTTTTTTAGATGTGTTAAGGTGTGTTTTATTTTCCATAAACAGTCTTTGCTGAATATTTTATGTGAGGTTGAGTGTGTGATCTGCTGTTGTCAGGTGGAGAACTATAGTTATCACTTCCATTTTTAAACAAATATTTTAAATTTTAGCTGGAGTGCAGTGGCATGCTCATGGCCACCCCAGTGTTGACATACTGGGCTCAGGCGATCCTTCCACCTCAGCCTTCCAAGTAGCCGGAACTACAGGTGCATGCTGCCACTCTTTGCTAAGTTTTTGATTTATTGTATAGATGAGGACTTGCCAAGTTGCCCAGGCTGTTCTCGAACCCGTGGTCTCAGCAATCCCCTCACCTCAGCCTCCCAAATTGCTGTGATGACAGGTTTGAGCCACCGCGTCCGGCTGGATATCACTTTCTATCCAGTGATATGGTGCTGCTTATCTATGTCTTATTGATTTTCCACCTGCTGGATTTTTCCACTTATGATAGAAAGATGTTAAGTTCTCTGGCTACAATAGTGGTTCATCTGTTTCTCCCTGAAGTTCTTCTTGCAGTTTCTCCTTGCAGCATATGTTTGACACTTGCTAGGTGCATACCCATTAAGGATTTTTGTCTTGTGGGAGCACTGACCCCTTTATCATTGTGAAATATTCCTCTTTGTCCCTGATAACTTCACTTGCTCTGAAGTCTACTCTGTCTGAAATTAATATAGCTACTCACTCTTTCTTTCTTTTGATTAGTGTTAGTATGCTATATTGTCCTTCACCTCTTTCTTTTAATCTATGTGTATCTTAATACTTAATAAAATTTATTGAACACATAGTAGGTAACATTGTTTTTTTATCTTCACTTAGACAATGTTTGTCTTTGTTATACTTAGATCATCAATATTTAAAATGATTATTAATATAGTTAGATCAACATTTACAATATTTTTAGTGTTTCCTATTTTCTACCCTTGTTCTTGGTCCATCTGCTAATGTTCCATTATTCTTCTGCCTTTTAACTGGGCATTTTGTATGACTCTATTTTCTCTACTTTCTTTTAACTTTGAAAAAATTGTTTCCCCTAGAGGTTGCAGTACACCTTTACAAGTCCACATTAAGACAACACTTAACTATTTTGTGCATAGTCAACAAACTTTATGATATCAAAATAATTCCAATTCCTCCTTCCTGTCCCTTGTATCCTTAATATCACTCATGTTATTTCCACATAAGTATGCACAATCTAATTCATTATTACTATTATTACTTTGAGTAAATTATCTGTCAGATCAATTAAGAACAAAAATAAAAGTTTTTATTTTACCTTCACTTATTCCTTTTCTAATACTGTTCCCTCATTCTGATTTCTGTAGTTCTTTTTCTCTTCCCTTTACTATTTTGGAAGTTTCTATTGTCATATTCTCAAGCTCAGATATTCTTTCTTCAGACATACTCAGTTTACTAATGAGTCCATCAAAGATATTCATCATTTCTGTTAGTTGTTTTTATCTGCAACAACTCTGTGTTTCTTTCTTAGAATTTTCATCTTTGTTTACATTATTGACCTATACTTGCAAGTTATCTATTATTCCCATTAATGCCCTTAGCATATTGATCATAGATTTTTTTTTAAATCAGGTAAAATTCCAACATTCTTGTCATAGCTAATTCTGGTTTTATATTGTTCTGTCTCTCCAAATTATGCTTAATGTCTTTCGTATGCCTTGCCACATTCTGGTGAAAATATGACCTGATGTACTAGGTAAAAGACCTGCAGTAAATAGGCTTTTAACACAGTGGGACCGTTTGGAGAGAGAAAGAGTTCTACAGTCCTGTGATTAGTCTTTGTCTTTCAGGGATCCCAGGCCCCTGGGCTTCACCTGCTTCTCAGGTCCACCCCAAACTCTGCCCCTTAGAAGAAACAGGACGACAAGAGGTGGCTGGATTGCCTGAGCCCGCGGGTTCGAGACTACCTGGGCAACTTGGCGAGACCTCATCTTTACAATAAAAAAAAAAAACCAGGCGTGGTAGTGCGCACCTGTAGTTCCAGCTACTTGGAAGGCTGAGGTGGAAGGATCGCCAGCACTCCACAGGCCAGGCTGCAGTGGCCGGGAGCAGCCACTGCACTCCAGTCTGGGCAATAGAGTGAGACTCTAACTCAAAAAAAAAAGAGATGGCTAGATCAGGCACTTCCTTGCCTTCAGGCCAGTTAGGCTTTGATAAAATTCCAGAAGTTCAATCCCTGGTAAAAAAAAAAAAAATGTTTCTTGTCAGTACAGGTTTTGTTAAGAACAAGATCCCTGATGAATTTTAAAATTTCTTTTCCCCCCCTCTGCCTGCCAGAGGCTAGAGGGGTTTTCTTCAATATTCACTGTGAAGACCTGGAAGAGTTCCCAGAGCTCAAAAGTGCAAAAGTGTGAGGGGCCCCCTCTGGCTGGTTCCCTTGGAGTGTTTAAAGTCTCAGAGTTGCTCACAGGGAGCCTCCAGCAATAAATTCAGATTTTCCCATCCTGGCCACCCAGGCACAGACTCCCGAAGAGGTCTCTGCTAGTGGGTTTCTGCTTAGGCAAGTATTAAATCTGTATATGTGTATAATTTCAGGGACCCTAGTTTTCCCTGTGATCTGACTTAGAGCTGGATCTAAGAAGAATTCATTTTTCATTTTGTTGAGATTTTAACTTGTTAGAATAAAGTGGCACTTCTACACTTCTTATATGCTGGAACAAAAAATGCAAGTCTAGAGTATATTTTTATTTTAAAAAATATGCAATGTTTGTGATATTTTTATTCTTTTTAAAAAGTGGAAGCAAAGATAGTATTTATTGATGTCTGAAAATTACCTTTTGTAAATCAGATGAATGAAAATGCAAAGTTGATAGAATTTCATAATACTTAACTGAGGTAGCACAAGAATGAAACCATTACATAGGGTGTCTTTGAAAGTGAATTGGTTTGGACATGGTTCCTTCAAAATTTTAGAAGGACACAACATATGTTTCTATATGCACATATGCAATTTTCATATATACATGTGTGTGTATGTATATCTCACAACTAGCGACTTTGTGTCACACAGACATTGCACCAAATTATGAATAAGGTTTACGCACAGGAACACTTAGCATTTCCAGGCACACATGAGTTTTCATAAACAAAAAAAATACCTAAAGTTTACCTAATTGATGTAGCTGGTACTAACTCAGACACATCCTGAATCCTTAACTAATTTCATTGTGTTAATTTAATTAAACTAGATTTCTCTATGTTTCAGAGAATAAGATTTCGACTGGAAATTGAATGAGTCTGGAGAGAATACCCAATTGCTTCTTGAGAAGCAAGGGCTATTAATGTGATTCCTTTCTGTAAGGTGGAAGTTCTTCGGTCACTGTATGCAGATACAAACTGTGCAATTTTGAATCAGTTTATGTACATAAGAAGGAGCTGTAGACAGGGTACTGGTATGAAACAGAACTTGGAGGAAATATGCCAGATATTGTAATAAAAATCACAATGTGTAGCCAAAGTCTGTCCAAGACAGACAGGACAGTATTATGTGTAATTAAAAGTGGGATTTGAAATAGAGTTAGGGTTCAATTTTTGTATCTCTTCCTCAATTCCCTATGTGTGTGTGTGTGTGATTTTCTATTCAGAATTAAGCACAATGGGGAACCGTAAAAATTCAAAACTCCAATAGGTTAGAATGTTCTCAGGACTTTAGAGGAGAGACATGTGGCAAACTTGAAAGAAATACGAATAACACCTCTGAAAAGGCAGTCTTCACTTCCAGATTCAGCAGCCCTGGACTGGGGTTGCTCTCTGATGACAAATTTCCCTGCAGGAGCTGAGTAAAGTGAAGAATGCCTGAAGTGTTTGATTCACTTCTGCTTCTGTGACAGAGGTAAATTTCTCATTCTCACCCAATTTTGTGTTAGATACTGGAGCATACAGAAGTACTAAAACAAGTTATCTATTATTTTCATTAACATTTATTGATCACTTAACTACACAAGCCTGAACTAAGCTCTAGTATCAGTTATCATTCTTTCCACTATTCCTTTGTTAAGGCACACTTTTCACCAGGGCTGGGATAAAATTTAAGTATCTTTTTTATGCTTTGGAATCATGGGTTGTTACTCAACATCTAGTAAGCTTTGATGTGACATCTGATTAGAAAGAATGTAATTAGTGTACAGGATAGAGCATATATATTTTATTTTGTAAAAAAGTATAAAACTCAAATTTTCAATAATTCTCATGAATTTGCACTTAAAGAGGCTTGAAAGTAACTTCTCATGCTCCTTGATTTCTTGTCACAAAATCTTTGAAAAGCTTTCTTTTTAAAGAGGTGCTTTAAGTTTCAATTAGTTGCATGTTTTCCATAAACAAACTCTTATCTCAAGCTTTAGAGACTATTTTTTAAAAGCAGTATTAATAGAGCAAGCAGCATATGAGTGCTTGTGATACTGACAAAAGCTAGGGATTAGAAATATTCATTAAG
>NW_007058579.1:0-557 GCF_000164805.1 Carlito syrichta
GGGATTGGTTCCAATTTTTGTCCATTTAGGAGTATGCAGGCTGTGGGTTTCTCGTAGATGGCTTTTACTATTTTGAGGTATGTTCCCCATATGCCTAGATGTTCAAGGGTTTTTATCAAGAAGCGGTGCTGGATTTTATCAAAAGCTTTTTCTTCATCTAGTGATATGATCATGTGGTTTTTGTTTTGACATCTGTTGATGTATTTAATTACATTTATGGTTTTACGAATATTGAACCAGCCTTGCATGCCAGGAATGAAGCCTACTTGGTCATGATGGATGATTTTTGAGATGTATTGCTGAATCCGGTTTGCTAGGATCTTGTTGAGAATTTTAGCATCTATGTTCATCAAAGATATTGGCCTGTAGTTGTCTTTCTTTGTTGGATCTTTACCTGGCTTGGGTATCAATGTGATGTTGGCTTCGTAAAATGATTTGTGGAGAGTTCCATCTTTTTCAATCGCCTGGAATACCTTCAGTAGGATTGGTATCATCTCCTCCTTAAGTGTCTTTGTACAATTCTGCTGGAAAGCCATCTGGACCAAGGCTTTTTTGTA
>NW_007058580.1:0-1018 GCF_000164805.1 Carlito syrichta
CGTGTATAAAAAAAATGCTTGCAAACCTGAATCGGGGCTCTCGTTCCTGTACCGGTGCGCCGGTAAGGGATGTGAGCCCAGACTCGAGCCTGAATAAAGACCCTCATGTGATTTGCATTGGAGCTGGCTCTTTGGTGGTCTCTCGGATTCAGGATTCGGGTACAACAAAAGAATGATGCTGGGTGAAGCTCCCTGCCTCATTATTTATAAAAAATCATAGGAAGGGTGAAGAGGACCTATACAAGATACTTGTGTAGTGATACGAAAAGTAGCAAATATTTGCAAAGCTCCTTTAAGCAACTATTTTGTTTCCTTACTCTATGTTTTTTGGGGGTACACAATTTTCTTATATTTATTATGTAGTATTGCAGTGGCCCTATATTATTACACAAATTACAAGTATTGATAGCTTTCATTACGGATGTCCTATCCTAAGGACTTTATTTACCCATCTAAGCTGATGCTCAAAAATATCTTGTGACATTAATCTTTTCTTCACCATTTTGGAGGTTTAGGAAGGTTAAAATTAATCTAAGGTGATAGAGGCAGCAGAGCTGGGCTCAACCATCCACATGACTCAGTCCAAAGTGTTTATCACCAGAGTTTTTCTGTGAACTCTTGAGGGAATCCTGAGTATCTGGGAAAGGTCTTCAGTTCCTGTATGCACAGCCTCTGTCCCTACAGAGGCTTCTCTGGTGATCAACTTCTCCTCTCTACACTCATCTCTATGACAATTGTGTTGCCTAGAGAAGGAAGTTTGAGATGGCTCTCCATTGTGAGCCCAATTGTTACTCATTGCTGTGGATGTTGGTAGCCACGGGGGCAGGCCTGGTTCTGGGGGATGGGTGAGCTGTGGTCACTTGGCAAGATGGCCTCAGAAGTCAGTGGGGCAGGGGGGAAGGTGCATCCTCATTTGCTGTAAAAGCTTGGGACCTGAAGACAAAACACCATGGTTGAGCCTTCATTCATCTGCTAGCTGCATGATCCTGAGAAAATTATCTAGCCCCTTTAAGCCTCA
>NW_007058581.1:0-864 GCF_000164805.1 Carlito syrichta
ACTCCCCAATGTGTCCATTTTACCCCTAGGCATTTCTCCATGCTGCTTACTCCTTCCAATCACTATCAGGAACCCCTAACCAAACACCCCAATGGCCTGGATAACCACCACTTCCTCTCTCTGAACTCTCCACATCCATTTTTGTCTGTCCAGTCAGTTATACACTCAATCATATCAACACCAGCAGTGAGCTCTCTGATGACTTCCCAGAGATCTGGAGATGAAGACCCAACCAAGTCCTTCCCAAGGTGTGAGAGATCCTACAGGGTCTGGCCTCTCACCTTTCTCTGGGTTCCAGCTGCCCTGGCCTCTGCCAGTTCCTGGAGTATGCTCTACTTCTACCTGCCATCATATACCAACTCTCTCTGCAGCCCTCAGCTCCAAAGTTCCTTCCTCCAAGAAGCCTTTCCTGACTTCCCTAACCAGGACAAATTCAATCCTATCTTTCATTCCCTGAGTACTATACACCTTTCCTTCAGAGCAACTTAATATGTAGTCAGGTAATTATTCTAGTAATGTCTCAATTTCCATAAGGATGAGAATCAGGCCCTTTCATGCTCACCACTCCATACCTAGAACCAAGCACGCTACTGCTTGACTGAGAGAGGTGCTACAGAAAGAGGAGGGCAAATGCTCCACTGGACCACTTGCCTTCATCAAAGATGAACCTCCCAGTTCTATAAATGAAAAGTAAAAAAATGTAGGAAAGGAGAAACTCTCCAACTTACATAGGGCTGCTTAGAGCTTGGTACTATTCACGTGTAGCCACTTGCCCTGATGTCACCCACTAGGAAGAGTCCTACAGAGTGCAGGGAGAGCCACTGCCACAGGAGCACAAAGCTAAACCTCCTCCAGACCAAAGGG
>NW_007058582.1:0-848 GCF_000164805.1 Carlito syrichta
AAGAAAAAATCCTAAAGGCAGCAAGAGAAAAAGGCCAGATCACCTACCATGGAAGACCAATCAAAATAGCAGCAGATTTATCTACAGAAACCCTGCAGGCTAGGACAGCTTGGAGCCCTATCTTCAAGTCCTAAAAGATAAACAATTTCAACCAAGAATAACCTAGCCGGCTAAGCTAAGCTTCTCAGTGAGGGAGAATTAAAATCTTTCCCAGATATCCAATCCCTAAGAACTTATGCTGCCACCAAACCATCTCTACATGAAACACTTAAGAAAGTACTAAACACAGAAGAAAAGGAAAAAAGAACAACGTTCTTCACAAGAGTACAGGGAAAAGAATAAAATATACATGAACCAACCCCAAAACCAAAAGAAAGAAAAAAATACCCAAGTAGAGAACAACAACTCTATAAGAACTCTATGATAAGGATGAACTCTCACATTTCAATAATTAGCCTGACTGTGAATGGACTAAACACACCACTGAAAAGACATAGAATGGCAAAATGTATAAAATATCACCAGGCAACAATATACTGCCTTCAAGAGACCCATCTCACTAGAAAGGACATACACAGACTCAAAGTAAGAGGATGGGAAACAAATTTTCAGGCGAATGGAACAAAAAAGAAAGGAGAAGTCACGATCCTAATTTCAGAAAAAATACCATTTAAGCTATCAAAAATTATAAAAGATACAGAGGGCCACTACATAATGATAAAAGGTTCACACCATCAACAAGAAATATCTATCCTAAACATATATGCACCCAACATAGGTGCACCAACTTTCATAAAGCAACTTCTAGGAAAACTAAAGAAAGATATTGACTCCAACACCATCATAAC
>NW_007058583.1:0-1130 GCF_000164805.1 Carlito syrichta
AACTCGGATGATTACTTTTGACAAATGTTCTACTTGAGCATAGTAATAGTTACTCAAATCCTTTTAAAAATGACTACACTTAGAGTAAAACAATCTTTAAAAAGTCTACCCAAAAACACATTCTTGTCCCCCCCAACACACACACACACCCACACACCCTCGCTGTGTGCAGTCAGCTTTCTGTTGGCCAGTTTACCAAAGATAGTAAGTTGGTGAATAAATATTTAATTTATGCCACCAAAACCCTGAAAGACTGAGCTTCAGATGTAATGTTTTGCATTCCCTAGGCACACTGCAGAGAAATATCTTTAAAAAAATACATTCACAGCTGTCCTTTAAAAGAAGAAAATGGAAAACCAAAGAAATATCCACACATATGCATACAACACATCAAAGCCGACCCTCTGTCAACCAGCATTTCTATAGAGACATTCTTTCCATGATTGAAACATAAGCTCCAAAGGTTAAAGAAGAGGAAAAGCAGTCAAATAGCACTGCCCAGGATTCAGTAGCACTAGCTAGCTGTACTCTCTTCTAGTCTTCCTGCTACAAAAGACACTGGCCCAACTTCCTCAAACACACACACACCCCGACATAGAGTCTCATGGAATTGCACACATGTGGTAGGAATGTACACACCAATATTGAACCGAGCACAATACCTAGAAACACCAGCACAGGATCCACACTAAAACATGCACGTATCAGTGTGCACCCATCGTGCACACGACACGACACAGACACGCAGCCACCTAGACCCACATGCATGCGCCGTCCACCTCAAATCAGTGTGGGACACACCATGCATACATATGTAGAATGTTTGAGCTCCGAAATGCTGAACATACACACAGACTGTGCACAGAGTTATTTATAAAATTCCAGAGGTGGAAGAATGGGGAGCGAGCGGTAATTGCTACACAGTGGTCTCCTGAGAGGCAGAGACTGGAGGGAGGAGGTGCCAAGTGCTTCACCTATGGAGAGAAGCACAGCCCAGTCCAGTGAGCACAGTACTGGGAGAAGTGTCTCGGGGGTTTCTGACGTGGGGTCCCAGAGAGAGTCCCTGCAACCCTCGGTGCATGTGCATGCGTGCGTGTGCACGCACCCCCATCCACACACACACACACACA
>NW_007058584.1:0-662 GCF_000164805.1 Carlito syrichta
AGCAACATTGAGCCAGTTTGTTTCAGTGGTCTCTGCTCTGCAAAGCATTTTAAAGATCCAGGTTAACCAGGTGATGTTATTGTTGCAGAAGACTCTTTGTTCCTCGTGAAGAATATTTAGAGTGTAGGGACCATTGAGTGTGTCTTTCCCATGATAAATGGGATAAACAATATCATTGTTTAATGGCACCAAGTGGACACGTCAAATAGGCAAGAGGTTTCAATCTTAGTCATTTTGTTTTGTTTAACTCCCTCCCTACTTCCCCTCACTATTTTGAAAATAACTTTCTACACTAAAGAGCATTGGTGTGTTCTTGAATACTTTTAAAGAAGAACATTTTGAGGAAGGCCTTCTGGGCAAATAGTCAACAGAATGTCTGAATATATTAAGGCCTGGGAAGAGGGGAAAAAAATCTTTGAGTACTAGACAAATTTTTGTTTTCAAATTAGTATATTTGTCCAATTAAAAGGCAAAGATAACTTCTTTGCCCAAGAACAGAAGTGCATTTTCTCTTATAAATACAGACGAAAGCGACATGAAATATGGTATTTTATTATCAACCCAGGTAACAGAAGAAATAGGAAGAATCTTCTTGTTGGGTAAATTCATGCTGCTGAAATGCGTACTGTAACAAAAATTTCAAGGCAGAAATGCAAGCGATG
>NW_007058585.1:0-757 GCF_000164805.1 Carlito syrichta
CCAGGGCTCAGCCTGGGGCTGTCACACTCATTTTTCAGATGCTAACGCTGAGGTTGGCCTCACAATAGTGCCAGGTCCAGACTTGCACCACCTGGAACACTGAATGCCTTCTGAGAGGTGGGCTGGTGCAAAAAGACAGGTGTTCATCCCATGTGGGAAGAGCCATGGGCAGCACGTGTGCCTACCTGGAACCATGCCTCCACAAACACATCCACTTCACCTTGTACCTTGCTGCCCACAGCCCAGTGATGGCTTGGGTGGGAAGCTTTGATGTCTCTTGTAGTTTTGAAAGTCAAATAAGGGATGAGAGCTGAGATTCATAAACTACTTGCAAATTACAATGTTCACTGATTATAGTATGTGTTCCCTGAGACCCACTCTCCATCACCACTCTATATGATGATGCAATGGGTACGTGTCTCTGCCACCTGAGTACAAGATACAGGGACAACAGTGAGGACCACAGAGAAAAATAGAAGGAAATAAGATAGACAAGAAGAGAAAAAAAGAAAAAGAAAACAGAACCATAAAAGCAGAAACCAAAGCAAAATACAATTGAACACACACACACAGACATATAAACATACCCCAAAACAAACTGGAAAAACAGCAAAGTGAAACACAACAAACAAACAAACAAAAAACAGGAAAACTAAACATCCACATCCACACACACACACACACACACACACACATATACACACACACATGCCTAGCACAAAAATGAATGGAGAAGACAAACAGAAAGTCTGGGGGG
>NW_007058586.1:0-757 GCF_000164805.1 Carlito syrichta
GAAGTTTCGTGGAGACTCCTGGTGCGGTCCAACGGAGAGAGTCGCTACAGGCCTCCAAGCATTTGCAGACAAACACACACACTCACACTCACCCACACACACAGACAGGCACACACACACACACACACACACACACGGATAGGGGCGAACCCTCTCCCACAGATTGAGAAAGAGTAGGAGCATGGTGAGCAAACAGTGGCTGGGAAAGGAAGTTGTCATCTCTGGCGCCATAGGCTACTGCCAGGAGAGCAGTGGAGACTGCAGAAAGTGTGGTTGCTGGGTTGGGGGAGCTACCTACCAGAAAGGCAGCGTCCACCCAGGTGTGATCGTTCTTCATCTTGTCTTTCATTTTTGCATCTCATTGATGCTTCTGATGACGACCTGGCGAATTCCAGGGGTTGCTTTGTGTTCCCCTGGGGTCCAATGACCCAGTGACTCTGTGTCCGCACTCCCTTTTCGGAGGTGGTGGGGGGAGGGCACGTGTATTGTCGCTATTGGGCTGGAGGAAACAACCGGGCAGTGGAGTGGAGCTGGTGGGGGCAGCAGCAGAATGGGATCCCTGGCCACCACTCAGATAGCTCAGGAGATGCTGAGCTCGGCCACCCTCACAATACATTTTAATAAAACGGAAAATGGACGACCGCGTGTAAAATCGGGCACACAAACAACCCGCTGACCCTTGCCCCAGTCACACCCTAAACAGTCAAAAGACATTTCACATCACCCTCAAATGTCACTGTCTCCCCCAAATGCATGG
>NW_007058587.1:0-829 GCF_000164805.1 Carlito syrichta
AGTCTTCTTACAGGAAAGGGGAGAGCCTGCTTTATTTCGTGCTCAAGTCAAACATGTTACTAATCATAATTTTTCTTATAAAGGACATTCCAACTCCCTCCCTATTTGTTTTTATAATAATTCTACTTTTAATAATTATCAGACTTCTTGCTTAATGTCTACCTTTAAGTCTCTGAAGTACAGAAAGCCCTTATCAGGACAGTATCAAGGACGGTTGGCGACTGGAGACGTTAATGCCTGGAGGAACTGCCCCTGGCCGTGCGACTAGAGCTTCCTCAGCGTATCTGCTTGCCCCTTCAATGATTACGGAAAAGGACTGGTCACTCATACGGCGAGATGCTGGCTTCCCAAAATGGAGAGACTGTGCTTATAACTCTAAGGTGGACTATCCTGTACACGGTGAAAAATTATATATTAGTGACTGGGGTTTTAATGGCTCTACGCTTGCCACAACTAGAAAGCACCCGTATGGATGGGCTACATCCATGTTTCAAACTTCTCTGTCCTCTAATCATTCATTACAGACTCAGTTTTATTGATTGTTTGCAGCAACAGGTCCTGCAACACTTTATTGTCCTCATTCTGGTTTTACAACCTTTTTACAGGCTTGTGTTGATTCCCCATATGTTTTGTTAATTGCTAATGCTCATTCTATTTACTCAGTAATATATAATTTTGTTCATGTTGAAATTAATTGTGAAAATTGTACTTTGTCTAATTGTATTATTGATAACCCATATCAAGTATTTCTGTTAAGGCATCCTTCTTAACGTTTTTGTGCCTGTTCAGCTACAGGAACCGTGTATTCTTCTCCAGGTACTTATATTTT
>NW_007058588.1:0-1693 GCF_000164805.1 Carlito syrichta
TTCTGATTATGCTTATTTGTTTTTCTCGTTTTTCTGGTCAGTCTAGCTAGGGGACCATCAATCTTGTTACCTTTCGAAGAACCAGCTTTTGTTTCATGATTTTTGTATATCTTTTGTCTTCTATGTCCTGGATTTGGGCTTTTATTTTGGTGATCTGGATTCTTCTGCTGAAATTAGGGTTTTTGTGGTCTTGCTTTTCCAGCTTCTTTAGGTGGCTTGTTAGGTTGTCAATTTCTGTTCCTTCCATTTTCCTCATGTGTGTTTGTAGGGATATAAATTCCCCTCTTATTACAGCTTTTAAGGCATCCCAGAGATTTTGGTAAGATGTTTCTTTATTTTCATTTGTTTCCAGGTATCTTTTGATCTCTATTTTGATGTCATCATTGACCCAGGAGTTATTTAGCATCATGCTGTTTAGTGTCCATGTCTTTGTGGGTTTTGGGGGGACTTTGTTGGTGTCAATGTTTATTTTTATTCCACTGTGGTCCGAGAAGGTGCATGGCAGAGTTTCAGTCCTTTTAAATTTGCTTATACTTGATTTGTGTCCAATTATGTGGTCGATCTTAGAATATGTTACATGTGGTGATGAGTAGAATGTGTATTCTGTGGTCTTTGGATGGCGTGTTCTGTAGGTATCAATTAAGTCCATTTGGTCCAAAGTCACATTGAGGTTCCGGATCTCCTTGCTGATTTTTTGTCCTGATGATCTGTCTAAGGTTGTGAGTGGTGTATTAAAGTCCCCAGTTATTATGGTGTAGAGTCATATCTTTCTTTAGTTTTCCAAGAAGTTGCTTAAAGAAAGTTGGCGCACCTATGTTGGGTGCATATATGTTTAGGATAGATATTTCTTGTTGATGGATTGAGCCTTTTATCATTATGTAGTGGCCTTCTGGATCTTTTTTGATTTTTAATAGCTTGAATGGTATGTTGTCTGAAATTAAGATCGCTACTCCTCCTTTCTTTTGTATTCCGTTCACCTGAAAGTTTGTTTCCCATCCTCTTACTTTGAGTCTGTGGGTGTCCTTTGTAGTGAGGTGAGTCTCTTGAAGGCACTAGATTGTTGCCTGATGATATTTTATCCATTTTTCCATTCCATGTCTTTTCAGTGGTGCATTTAGTCCATTCACATTTAGGCTAATAATTGAAATGCAAGAGTTGATCCCTGTCATAAGGTTCTTACAGAGTTGATCCTGTTTATTTGTTGTCTTTCTTTGGGTTTTGGAGTTGGTTCATGTGTGTTTTTAATCTTTTGCCTATACTCTTGTGAGGAATGCTGTTGTTATTTTTTCTTTTTCTTCTGTGTTCAGTACTTTCTTAAGTGTTTCTTGTAGAGGTGGTCTGGTGGTAGCGTAGGTTCTTAGGGATTGGATGTCTGGAAAAGATTTCAATTCTCCCTTACTAATGAAGCTTAGTTTGGCTGGGTAGGTTATTCTTGGTTGAAATTGTTTCTCTTTTAGAACTTTGAAGATAGGGCTCCAGGCTCTCCTGGCCTGAAGGGTTTCTGTGGATAAATCAGCTGCTATTCTAATTGGTTTTCCCTGGTAGGTAGTCTGGCCTTTTTCTCTTGTTGCCTTTAGGATTTTTCCTTTCATAGCTACTTTGTTTAGGGGAATTATTATGTGTCTGGGAGTTGGTCTTCTCGTTTGTTGTCGTGCAGGGGTTCTCTGAATCTCTTGTGTTTGAATTTTTTCAT
>NW_007058588.1:2358-33918 GCF_000164805.1 Carlito syrichta
TGAAGTTGCACTGTAGGTTGGAGGCGGTCCTTTTTGCAGTTTTGAGATGTATTTAAGGGGAGAGCTGTGATTCAAAATCTGTCTGCAGGTCCTGGTATTCGCTGACAGGTGTGTGGATAATGTGGAACCCACTTCCCACTGCCCTGGAATCTGTTCATGCAGTGGGGCTGTAGGTTTACTCCCTGAAATAAAATGTGGTTAGCAGAGGGGAGAGAATGGAGCAGATAGTGGGTTGAAGAGGGGAGTGGAGAGATAGAGGAGTAAGGGGGGAAACAAACGAGTGTGCCAACAAATAGAGAGAGAGGCCTATACTGAAACAGATAAAAACAATAGAACACAGCTACAGTCGAGCCAACTCTCATACAAACAAAAATAAAACATATAGTGATGCTAATATACAAGCTAACCAACCACCTTGTTAGTGTGCTGTTCCTCTATACAAAGATATGGTTTACAGAGAGAAGAAAAGAGAAGGAAAGGAAAAGGAAAAAAGAGAAAAGGGAACAATACAGTAGGAATAGAATTAAGTCATTAAACTGATAGAATCAATGAAGCACACTCTGAGACCTTTCATTTAAGTCCAATGTCCTTTCAGGTCTGATTTCTAGTTTTCTTTTCAAGCTGGTAAATTAGTTTGCAGTTAGAGTCAATTGCCCCTGATCTGCTGTGAAGGAAAGTTCAGATTAAACTTCCTTCAGCAGTTTGGTCTATATCTTTATCAAGCTCGTTTCTCCCGTTTCGGTATTGTTAACTTGAATCGCCAGCAGGTGGTGCTATCTCATCTGCTCGCCCCAGAGGGGGTGGGGCTGGACAGGAACAAGATGGCTGCCTGCCTTCGAGCAGGCAACAGGAGCCCCATGCTGGGCGGGCAGGACATTCTCGGACACAGGATAGGTGGCAGCGATCCCAGCAGATCTTCCCTGAAGCGGTTCGTTGTGGATCTCCTCGGACCGCGTGGTGTGATATGCTACCCCTCCCAGAGGCCATGGCGGCGGTAGCGCCGGCGACGGCAGCGGCAATGGTGGTGGAGGGAGGGGCGGCGGTGGCGGCGGCGGGACCATTTGGAATGCAGTCAAAACTGTCCAGTCGTTCCGATGGCAGCGGCCGAGCTCTGTCTGTAGAGCAGGCTGCGATGCTGGGGTCCCTAGCCCCCCAGGGCGAGATCAGAGACCCACTGCAGATCTCCCTTGCAGAGGGCTTCAGACGCCGGGTTGCCCTGTCGCCATCTTGCCGCATCCTGTCGAAACATGTTTTATGTAATAGTGCTAGTTCAGACCTGTGAGTAGTAAGCTTAGTTTACTGTAGAGGTAAGTGTTCCCTGCTCTTTACTTTTCTCTTAGATATTCAAGTTGTGCTTAAGTCATCTTTATAGAAATATGTTATGATAACATAAAATTTTATTAAACAATTAAATATGAAAGCTTTGGAATACTCAGCAAAGGATAGAGTTGCATAGAGAATGGCATTGGAATCATAATAATAGCTTTTCCACTGGGGAAGATTTCCCTGGTAGTTTCGAAATTTTTAAAGTTATTTTCAAGCTAGTAGGCACATTCCCCTCCCCAAAATTGGGGAATATAAAGTCCCTTGTTATCCTTCCACAGAGAAGTTCTGCCAGTTATCTCATCAAACAGAGAGAGAGAGAGATAGAGAGAGAGAGAGAGAGAGAGAGAGGGAAATGAGTGTGTATCCTGGGTATTGCCAGGATAGAGCTAGCAGTTACGATAGGCTTGTTTCAGGGCAACATTGGATATCTCAGTGCAGCCAAAAGCTGTGTAAATAGGAACAAGCTTTAAAACTCAGAAATGCACTGGAAGAAAATGTTGCATTGATGTTTGAATTTTAGCACAATTTGGAGTCTGACACTTCTTACTAGTACCACATTCTTTGACACAGAAAAATGGCACAGGATTAGGTAAGTATGAGTTAGAGATCAGCTTAAAACACTGAGTATGGATGACAGCCAGGATGAAGTAGAGCAGATGTGGTGTCACTAATCCTTCAATGAGGAGAGAATGATAATAAGGTGAGAGCAATTTTTACTTATAGTGAGAAAGAGAAAAGCAGCATCTGACATCAGGGGTTCTCTGGTGCTATTAGCCACCCCTTAGTGTCCTGCTGCTGAACATAAACAATTTGCAAAATATCAACATCAGACAAAAGCATGATTCTATGGTCATGATGGATCAAGACAAAAGCAAAACTACTCAATAATTATATATGAATACATAAAAAACATAGACATTGTCCACACCACAAAAATAACCTAAAGTGGCTATGATGTGTGACTACTGAGTCTTTACCAATGACATCTTTTTTCTCAGTCTAGTCTTCTCACATTCTAGATAAGATTTATTGAGATATCCCCATCACAAAATTACCACCCTTTTTGTCACAATGTTCAATCCAGAGCATCATCCTACTGCGTAAAACCTTTCCTAAAACCACAAGTCCAAATCCTATAAAAAGTGTGTTCCCATATCTCTCTTGCAGTATTCCATATTTCCCCATTCTCCATTCCTGCATGTGTAATAAACCCAACTTTTCCAACTACAGGTGTGTTCCTGGTGGTCTTTGCAATCAAACTTCTTATGCTGAAGTTATTTCTGTGAAAGTGTTACTTAAAACTTTGAGTTTTCAAGTAATAGAAACCTATCTGAACAAGCTTTAAAAAATGAAACATTAAAAAAATCAATATGAGTGACTCAACACATGAAACAACAGAAACATATGAAAAACAGAACTTTGAATTTATCAGAAATTTAGGAGATATTCTCTCTCCTTTATTGTCCCTCTTCTATTTGTCTCTGAATATTCACTTACCTCACTGCTCAGTTTTTCCTGCAGAGTGCCTTTTTCTTTAGTCTTGACCGATAGAACAGTATGACTTCCCTCAGCTACTTTGTGTATATTTTACATTTCAGTTTCACAGCTTAATGAGTGGCTATCTTTTAGTATCCTGTCCCTGTCCAGTTAAAAAGAGAAGTACTAGCTCAACTTGGATCATGTATCTTATGGTTGAAATAGCTTAAAAACTTGACTACTGGATCTCAGCCCTACTAATGACTCATTGGCTAGGAGACTTATAGAAAGTGTTATACTACATGTAGTTTTCATTTCATAAGTTGGTTTTGGTCTTGATTGATTAATTTTATTGTTTTTGTGATACATAAACAGAAAACCAAAGAAATGTGTACTTTTCGAAATTATTTTGAGAATTGAGATAATAGTAAATAACAACCATAGTCAATATTCCAGTACCTCCAATGAACAGACATTTTCTAGTTGTTCTAGATGAACATAACTTTTCCCCAGTGTGTAATATACATTACATATTCATAAGAAAGTCCATCAGTTTATAGTAAAATAATAGTAAGACAATGTTTAAACCATTATTATTACCAAATCAAATATTTGGCTTAACAATGATTAGCTGTCTCTTTAATCTTTAATCTTTTCCTAAGAACCTCATGTTAACTATACGATTGGTTTCAGGATATAGCTGATTTGCAAACATAAAAATATTATGCAAACTCCACCAAGACAAATCTTTATCAATAGATTGATGTCTAAGTAAAGTATTTTTATGGGGTAAAAATCAAATGCTTAAGACTTAAGTAACTTCAGATTGTTCAATAACATTCTCAGAAACTAAATGCTAGGTTTTATAAAATCAAAATGTCATGCCCAAAAATCTTATATTTATGAAAATTAACTAAAAGTCAGTGTTTTATATTGAAAAAGTTTATGTGTGGTACTTTAATCAAATATTCAGTGACCTTGATGTACGTAAATATAGCCTCATTTATATTATAAAGAATTGTTAACATGGGTAACATTAACAAATGCTACTTTGATTGAATTTGTAGCTTTTCAGAGGTAAGACATTTTGGTATACTTTTAAATATGTAGGTAATTAAGATTTCTGTCTCTTGCAAAAACCATGTAGTCTCTACAATGGATTTATATTCATGTTAAAATAGGTTAATACTCATGAAAGATTGTTTCCCCAAATATTTTACTAACACCATCCCATCAATATGCAATATGCTTTGGGAGAAAAGATTTCTCTGCAACAGTGTGCTTAGGGAATTCTATATACTGTTATTCTGTTTGATATTCACAATGCATTAAAAATGTATTGAAATCCTGTGGCAAACAGATTGGTTCAACTTTGTTTAACTTGGTATTTCAAAAACTCTTATATCCATGAAACCTTTATTTGTGCAGTATCTTTTCTTGGAAAATATTTGAAAATTATTATTGTAAAGAAAAATCAATTTATTATATGGTGACTGTTTTCTAAGAATAACAAAATTTCTTGTGTGAGGGTAGGCAATATACTCAAGTCTGAATGAGGAAATTTAAATGATCAATGAGAAAATGAGCAGAATAACTTTTATTAATATTTACTTCCATTGTAGGTGAGAATATCTAATTGGAATATTTTTTTCTGACCCTGAAGTCCCAGAGGCTTTTTCTCTTTCAGTTGAGGAAGAAAACTCAATTCAATAGCATTTACTGATTGCCCACTTTGGGCAAGACATAGTTCTAAGTACTGTTGTGGACAGAAAGATAATGAGACATTAATCTTTGTCAAATAGAATTTCACCATCTAGCAGAGAATTACACATACACACTCATTCACACAGACATACAACACTCAAACACATTCACTCATACGCACGTTGTGGAAAATTGTGAAACATGCTAGACTAAGGAATGGGCAAGCTATCTAGAAATTAGAAAGCAGAAGGAACAGGAGATGCAGACTTGCTAGAAAGGGGTAGGAGAAAACTTAACAGATTTGAGACATAAACTGGATCTAGAATGATGGGCAGACAACATTTGAGGCCAGTAAGTGGGCAGACATTTTGATCAGAAAAGCTAAAAGGAAGTCTGAGAAACAAAAAGTATGGTTTGTCTTTTAGAGAGTTGTGAGTCCAGCTTGCACAGTGTTTAAGGGTTTTGATATGGTGGTGTTGTGGTCTGAATGTTTGTGCTTCCCTTACATTCATATGTTGAAATCCCCATCTCCAAAGTAATGGTATGAGGAAGTTGGGATTTGGGAGATGATTAGGGCATGGGGGCAAAGTGCTCATGAATAGGATTAGTGACCACCACCTAGAGGAACCCTTATCCCTTTTCTATTTGAGGCTGGAGTGAGAAGGCAGCTGCCTGTGAGCAAGTGAATCCTCATCAGACACCAAATTGCTGGTACCTTGATCTTTTCTCAGCCTTCCAGAACTGGGAGAAATAAACTTCTGCTGCTGTAAAGCCCAGTTTATGGTAGTTGTCCTTTTGACACATATGCAATGAGTTTGGAAAAATATTGTTATTGGAATATTGTGCCTGATTTTAACCCGGGAGAAGTGAGGTACAATGGGAAGCCCAAAACTTTACCTGCACCCAAACCGCCTATGTACACAAACCTGACTTGTACCCCACAACTTAAAAAAAATTTAAAAAAGAGAAATATTGTAGAGAATCTGTAACTTCAGCTAAAAGAATTTGGACATGGACTTTATCCTGTAAGCATTTGGATATTAGTTATATCTATAAGTGCACCATAAATATTAATATAATAGTATTAAATTTCCAATTAAATATTTAGAAATATCTTAAAGAATTATATCTTTAAGAAAAATGTTACCTATTTTATGGAGACAATTCAAATGGTAACAGATAGGATGAATTCAAGCAGATATAACTTGAAGACAGAGAGAACCATTTAGAGGCTATTTTAATAATTCAGAAGGGAATTGCTGAAAGCCTGACTTGCAGCAGTGTAATAGGGAATTGAGGCACATATAGGAGATGTTTTAGAGACAGAACAGGGCAAATGATTGAGAGGCAGTGTGGGAGTGTGACAGTGTTAGAGGAAACACTAGTGGGGGATATGAAACCCTAGATTATGAGAGAGGATACAATGAATCTGGTTTGCTAGGCAGGTGGATCTTCCTCTCCAACTTCTAAGTCTGAGCTCTCTGACATAAACGTGTCTTTAGACAAGTAGGAAATACGTTCATTCCAGGGTCCCTAGAATCTGCATTTCCCTCTGGGAATTGTGAAGTTCTAAGTCTAAATGACTAGAGAAATGAGAATGCTATCTAGCAACTAAAACAGGCAGGATAAACAAGAAAGGAGAGCAAAAGAGCTCTATTTTTCTTTGCCTACTGTGAGCAGGGAATTATGCTAAGGCTAAGAAAGCAAAGAGGTGCAAAGCAGTCCCTTAACTTGGAGAATTCTGCAGTCTAAGAGATGGAGAATAAACTAAAGAATTAATAATGAAGACATCATAAGTTTAGTTCAAAATGAGTGTCCTAGAGAATAAATTCTTCAGAAGTTCAAGGAAGATATCAAAGAGAGACAGGTTAAAACATATTCAATTATATGAAAATTGGTCTAATTAAGAGGAACTGAACACAGCTAAATCAATAAGGGGGGGGAAACATTCTAGGCATTCTAGACATTCATGGAACACAGGGTGAGTAAAGACAAGGACCCTTTGTGTATATGTTTGTTTATCTATCCATTATTTATTTAATAAGTCTTGGGTGCCTACTATATGCCAGGCAAAATCTATAGAGGATATTCAAAAATAATAAAATCAGACAAATTTGATTGCCATGAGATTTACATTCATCATGACACTCTCTGGGCATTATAGGAAGTGCTTTCACCTACTTTATTTAATCTTTATGAGTTTTTTTCACAGATATTTGTAGTTGAGAGAGATTGAGGAACTTCAAAATTGCATATAGTGACTTTTCGGGAAAGAAAACCACATCAATCACATCTTTTGATTCTAAGATGCTATCCTGCAACGTTATGTGTCCTTTGTGCAATATGCTTTAATATATCAACCCTATCATTTCAAAATTTGGAGATCAATAACAGAGCAAAATTGTGAAGGGTCTTAAAGTTAATTATGGGCTTGTTTCAGTGCTGACACAGATGGATCATGGTAATTTTATAGTTATTAGTCCCAAAGAGGGCTACATATGACTTCTATGGGCCCCAGACCCTTTAGTCATTGTGGGCCTCTTCCTCAATTAAAAGAAAAGTCAAATTGTATTTTTCACTGAATTAATATAAAGATAGATATATATGACGTAATACCCAAAATATTCAATATTATGTGCTGCTTAACATCTGATAAATCCAGGGAGTCGGTCTTGAATAGCCTAAATATGTTTCCCCCCATTCTATTCCTATGGATAAGGTCTTCTAGTGTTATGTGCTGAATGTCTGTGCCAACTTCCCCCCACCCCAATCATATGTTGAAGCTCTAGCCCCTAACATGATGGTGTTTGTAAATGAGGTTTTTGGAGATCATTAGTTTTAGATTGAGTTATGGGGATAAAATCCTCAGAATGGAATTAGTGCCCTTATAAGAAGAAAAAGAAATATCTCTCTCTCCCTCTCTCCCTCCCTCCTTTCCTCCCTCTCTTCTTCCACTGGTGTATGTGCTTGCACAAACACACACACACACACACATACACACACACACACGACACCTGTCTGTAAGCCAGGAGGTGGGCCCTCACTAGACACTAAATCTGGAAGCACCTTTATCTTGGACTTCCCATCCTTTAGAACTGTTAATGACATATTTCTGTTGCTTAAGCCATTCAGTTTGTAGCGTTTTGTTATGGCAGCCTGAGCAGACTAAGACATCTCACCAAACACTCCTCTTTATCAAAGGAACCAGACACAGTTTCTGCTTAGCCTTGAATAATGGGTCAGTTCCCTTCAGTTCATGGAATTGTTCAAGCAAATCAATCACATCTTCCTTTGAAAACCAGGGAGCACCCTACTATCTTGTCACCACCAAACCTGCTTCCCACAATCCCTGGTTGTTCACTGTGTTCTAAGTGTGACCACCATGAGGCCCTGGATGGTGCAGTGTGTTTCTCCCCTAAGCTTTGAGTGTATGTGACTAATAAACACCTGCTGACCTCATCTGTATAGTATCAGATGTCAAGTGGTTGCCTGTGGAGTCCAGGATCCCTTTCTCACCGATGGGGTGAATAGGAGGCAGTTATAACAGCATGTTAATATATATTAAACCATTTTTTTTGACCTAGCTCATTTAAAAATTATGATTTTAGGCCGGGCTTGGTGGCTCAGCCTGTAATCCTAGCACTTTGCGAGGCCAAGGCGAGTGGATTGCCTGAGCCCGTGTGTTTGAGACCAACCCGGGAAACTTGGTGAGACCTCATCTCTACAATTAAAATAAAAAAAAATCCGTGTGTGGTAGCACGCACCTGTGGTTCTGGCTACTTGGAAGGCTGAGGCAGAAGGATTGCCAGAATCCAGCAGGTCTATGCTGGGGTGACCATGAGTGTGCCACTGCACTCCAGCCTGGTCGACAGAGTGAAATTCCAACTGAAAAAAAATTATGTTTTAAAAAAACATGAAAACATTTTTTGACCTTGAAAAGTATTGTGGGTCTTAGCAGCTATGCCTACTGTACCTAATGAAGAAAGTGACCTGATCCAATATTAAACTCTATTATGGTAGAATTTGCTATTGTACTTTTATTCCATGTAAGCTTCTTTTCTAAAAGAGAAGAAAATCAAAATGTTCCTCATACCTTCCATAAAGGAAAAAAAAATTATTTTAAATTAAACTCTTTTTTTCTGTCTTCATTATGCCTAATACAACTAGACTTATGATCACCCTTAAAAAGTCATTACCAGGTGCTTTTATGTGATATGCTTAAATAGGATCTGAATGCTGAGGTAGGGAGGACACAGGCAATATACTTGACATCATTTTGTGAGCTATAAAACATTACAAGAGTGCAATATGTCAGTCTTATGTAAGTCAGTAATATTTAAACTATGCTCAAAAAGTCATAGAAATTTCTGTAGGGTGTCTTGGGTAGGGCAGGGGTTGAAGGTAGACATTTGCTCCAATGAGAAACTAGAAAATAAAGCCAAAGTTGAATTTATTACCACAAATCAATGCAAACAAAGAACCAACTAATAACAACTTGGCCATAGTCACATTCAGTGAAGATGAAGGGAGGACATGGTAGAATTTTTTTTTTTAACTATCCCAGATTGAAGAGAGAAATAGACATCTTGAAAATCAAAAGACAAAAAGTAATAGAGGTATCTCTAGGGTGTCTTGGGATGGGCAGGGGTTGAAGGCAGGTATGGGAGGTGGGACCATGAGGCTCTGCCCACCCTCTCTGCTCTTCCTCGTTGCTTACTTCCAGTTAACCAGAGCAGTTCTGTTTCTCTATATTAGCCAACCACAAAAGATTTTACTGTAAGTAAGAATTCTGCCATACAAAATGTTTTAAAAATCTCATTTATCTCCCACACGCTACATCTATCAGGCATTTGCTATGGTGAGAAACTAAAAAATTAAACCAAAGTTGAATTCAATACAATAAATCATTGTAAAAAAGAACCAATTAATAACAACTTGCCATAGTGATATCCTATGAAGATGAAGGGAAGAAAAAGCAGAATTTTTTTAACTTTCTTTATTTGAAGATAGATATAGATATCTTTCTTTTCTTTATTATAAAGATGTGGGGTACATTTCAGGGTTAGGTATACAAACGTTGATTATGCAGGTAGCATTGCTGATGAGGTATGCCCCCTCCCGCCCCTACCAGTTTCCCTCAACTGCAAAAGCTTTGGGACAATTTTTAAATTTCAAATTTTACAGTGCATTATTTAGACCAGATACCCATAAGCATGTGCTTGCCATGTCAGTAAGCAGTGGGTTTTAAGGCTACCATCCCTTGTTAACCATAAATCCTGCTGAACAACTAGCCTAAGTCCCCTCTGCTTCTCTCTTCATCTTCTTTGCTCTTGTCTTGCTCTAAATGGAAGTGGAAACAACTGGTTACCACCCTACTCATTATAGCCCTTATTCTGAAAGAATAATTCTCCTTATGGCTGTCTTTTTTCTAAAACTAAATCTGAGTTTTCTTAGTCTTTTCACAAAGCTATTATTTCCAGTTCTGTAAGTCTCCTCTTGGTTCCTCTGAACACTCTCCATAGCCTTAAGTGGATTGACATATCCACTCCCAAAGACTTGTTATTTCATTTTTCAAGGAAAACTTTGTAATACAAAGCCATGTGTTTTCCTTGTTATTGTAGTCATCAAAAATAGCTTGTTCTATATTTTCTAAGGATCAATAGTGTGGGTATCCCAGTTACCCCAAACTTTCTGAATCTTGGAAATATATTCTAGATTCAGATATTTGCAAAAATCCCTTCCATAATTATATGTTATCGTTAAAATAATACATAAATAAAAGGCATAATGACAAAATGCTCAGAGTCAATGTGCAACAAAAGAACAGAGGAGACTCAACAAAATTAAGTTCACTTTTTTCTAGCTGGATAATTCTTAGAATGATTGATATGTACCATAGGATTTGTAAGTGGTAAATGGGTATCTCAGGCCACATCAACTGAAGGCTACAAAACAGGTACAGAAAAAGTTATTTTGTTATTCCTATCATCAGATTGCATGAACTACATTGTTTACCTCTTACATATCCCTCACAACTGTTGTGTAATTTCATGAGAACTTCTTTGAGTATGATCCGTTGTAAGACTCTATTCTACCTAGTCATATCTGACATTTTTTTCTTCTACTTATCAATTTTTGAAAGTGATTTTTGTTCGGGATACCTCATACTTCCGATGACTACAACAGAGCAACCACACATTATGTTTACCAATCCAATTATGAAGTCATAGAAAATTGATGCATGACGCTTTCTGTCATGGACAAAGTAGCCTTTGACTGAACTAACTGATATTAATGGAACGGAACTAGGTATTTCTACCTTTTTCTGTCACTATGCAGTCAATATTCATTCAATAGTTTAGAAGATTTGTTCTTTTTATTTTTACTTGATCTTTTATTGTAGATTCCTTTTTTCTAAGTATCACAATAGTATCTATATAACTAGGGCTAGCAGATATCCTGATTGACAAATATTTGATTGTATGATGGAGAAAACATTATTGTGCGAGGTCTGACTTAATCAAATTTGTGAACTCATCCTAAAAAAAGTGCTGTATATCTCACTGCTGAATATTACTGTGGTCACTTTTGAAGTACTTCCCTTGGGAAGCTATGCACTGTTACCAGTGCCAGTGCACCCGTCAAAACAATTTTAGAACTCTTTTTCAGGAATGGTCATCAGAGTAGTCATCGTATTAACCTTGATGTCCTGAGTGTCATCTAAATGTCTTTCTTTCAATATTTCCTTTGTCATTGGGTAAAGACAAAGAGTCATTGGGAGACAGATCAGATGAGTAGGTAGAATGTTGCAACAGTTATTTGTTGACTGGCTAGAAACTCCCTCACAGTGTCGTGTGAGCCTGTACATTGCTGTGACGCAAGAGCTCTCTGGGGACCATATTTGCACACATCTTTCTCATGCCAATATTTTCAGTTAAGATTTTCTTAACTCTCTATTGATGTCTATATAGTCACTTATGCTTCTCACAGTCAGCTGGCAATTTTGACACACCATTTGATGAATTTTTGCAATGGTTTTGTCAGTTCTGCTTGTTACTTGCTGTTCTGGCCTCTCTTCATCAGTGACACTTTCTCTTGCTGCAGAAAAATGTTTAATCCATTTGTACGCTGCCATTTTCTTCATGGTATTATCCCTCCAAACTTGGACTAACATGCCCTGATGTCACTTATTCCACTCTTGCCAAGTTGAGCAAGAAGTGTAATGTTTGTTAGTTGCTCTAATTCAAGCTCTGACAGCATACGAATACATGCAACAACAATAATGAATGCCACTCAGCAAGACACCACCATACATCGACACGAGCACAGTTGTGAGACACTGATACCAAGGTTATGAAACCTTATGGAGTCGTTTGTACAGTACTGCCAATGTAAGCACACGGTGGCAAGTTTGCAAACTTAATTTTGTCAGACCTCATGTATCTTGACACCTTTCTTCTGAGTGGGTTCTATCTTGAAGCATAGTGAGTTGCATATACAGATAGAGCCCAGGTAGCCCAATCCCTCTAGTTTTCTAGACTATCAGGTATCTCAATCCCAGGGTGAATGTTGTTTCAGCTCAAGCTAAAATTTCCACCACAGTCTTCCAATTCAATAGCTATTAATGCTATTAGTTCCTGAAAATGTCTACATTTATTCTAAAGCATTCTTTTTCAAGTGGCATTCTAATATTTTTAACACTTTAACTATTTAGAAAAAAAAGTGCTGCTCGCTGCTACATTCATTTAATTTTACATAACATGCTCTTTGAAGCTGAAGCAAATGTGACCTATTTTCAATGTGAAAATAAAATATAAAAACTGTTTTTGGAGTTATTTTTAAATAGAATTTGTCTCTAATCCCAATGAGAATTACCAAAAAACCCCAGAATTACTATATATGTACATAAATACTACATTATATATATAATGCCATATACAATATACTATATATATTTAAAAAAAAATATATATATATTTTTCTTTATCTTGGGGTAAAGACTGCAGGAGCAAGCACTACTGGTGAGTATCCTCAGGTTAAACTGGAAAAGAGTTAACTTCCAAAGGAAATCATTGCCGAAAATGCCTGACATTGAAGGAGTCACTCACATAAATCAGGCTTGGCATTCGGTCATATTATTCTGTGTCTTCTATGGAACAAATAGTAATATTGTTCTCATTTCCTACAAATATGCACAGGAATCTTTCAACACTGTATTTTTTTTTTTTTTTGCCTCTAGCACTCTGCCAGATGCTGTTGGGCTTTGCCAGATGCTGAGTTCCCCTGCAGCTGTGGCTCAAGATTCCAGGCTCACGAGAACTACCACATGAAGCACACTTGAAGAATCGTCTACACCACAGACATTTGTTACCCAAAAGTGGACACTGGGGTTCGAGCTAACACCCCTCCAAATTTCAGACAATGAAGGGTGGCTGGAGTTAGTCGATCAATGTCCCAGCTTGCATGTTCTGTGATTGGACATTTGGAGCCATACTTCAGATGGCTTCTCAGAAGATCCCCATTGGGATGCAGCACAGATTTCCCAAAGTAATCAACTCATTCATTAATAAACACTTAATTGGCTTTACTCTGCTGTCTTACTTCCCTAACTTCTTCATCTGGGTTTTCTCTCAAGTAATTATCTACAGGTAAGTCTTTGTCTCAGAATCTGATTTTGCAGGAGCATGTGCTCTTTTCCAACAATTATGTTATCAGATGATCTATAACTGTGTTTTGTTTTATTTTATTTGTATTGTAAGTCAACATAGCTCTAGCAATTAATTAAAACAAAATAACTTTTACTTCACTTTAATTTGAAGCACATTCATAGCTATCTATATAATTCAGCATTTTGTACATGATCAGTAACCAAAGGTGTCCAGAAATAAATGACAATTTGAAACTTTTGTAATTTCATATATATTTAGCATCACCACCTATATATCTCTTATCTATCTATCTATCTATCTATCTATCTGTCTGTTTATCTTATCTATCTCTTATCGAACTCATTCACCATGCAAATTTATTTTTAGTATTTTCTTATCTATTTATTCCAGATAGGATTTTTGACATTACGTGTACTGAAATGATAGTAATGGCTCCTGCTCACACAGATTTTATAGACTGATGGGTGAAAGGAACATTAGATGAATACTAATAAAAACTTCCTGCTCCTGATTACAAGAAGTACTACAAAGAAACTGTTAATTCCACAGAAAGTACAAATATCAAGGCACCTAGACAGGTACTGGGTGGAGGGGAGCGGTGATTAGGAAAGTTTCTCCCAGAAGTGGTACTTAAGTTATCTTCTGAAACAAGAGCAGCAGGAGGCAGAGGGCAGTGTGGATCAAAAACACTCTTTCTCTTACGTTGTTAGGATGTTAGGTGGTATCTGAATGAGATGAAAAACGGAGATTGTCTTTTCTGTTTTGTTTAAAAATGGTTTTAGTCTTTCTAGTACAACATTTAAATGACCTAATTGAACCATGGGGCAGAGACAGTTCCAATCACATTAATTTTAATTACTTACAGCACATTTAAATCACAGACTATGAAATTGAGTTGTTTCCTGCTCTATTTCTTTGTGCAGTGGTTCCATGATGAGTTTTTATTTTTGTGTGTAAATGTTAGTCTTGCTGTTTCAAGTTTAATTCCATTTTCACTTGCTTCTAAAGCAAATATAGTGAGTTAAAATCATTTTCTCTTTCTTGAAATTTCATTTGTTCATTAAAGGTCAACCACTGCATACAAACTTTCAAAACGATACTATGTCATTTCTGAATAAAAGGAGTCCAGAAGACAGTCAATTTTCAAGAAGAAATAAAGAGTAAAAAGAGAGGTGAAAAGTTTTAGTTAACTGACTGTTAGGTTGTACATTTGAAGAAGATTTTTAATTATAAAATTATGAAATAATTAGTGCCAGTTTACCAGCAAAAGTATTTAAATGAGGACAATCTTAAGTCTTATTTTTTCCTTTTGTTTATCTCCTTCATCTTAAAAAAAAACTCAATGATACCTTTTGAATGAGGATGTGGGCGTATACTTTGTTGAAATAATTCTTCACTGTTTATTGTACTTTGAAATTTTTCACTGAACTCTCTGTGAATAATTTTCTTCCTGAACAAAGAGCAGGCCACAGGTCCCCTATAACATTACTCTTTTTTTTGTCTATTGCTCCTGACTTTCTCCTGTTCACTTACCCCATCTGTTTACTTTTATTAATTTCATACCTAGTCCCTAGTGCCCTCTGCCTACCTTCACTGGACCTGATACCTTATGTTCTGCCTTTGGTTTTCTTTAGTTCTTTGAGGCTTTCAAATTAATCTTCCTTCTCATCATGCCCATAAATGAGTCACTTTTTCTCTTTCCAGACATTTTGCTTAAGTCATAAATCCAGTTACTTGCTTACTTAACAAGAAATGTTGGGAAGTTTTTTCTTAGAATAAAAAAGCTACTTAGAGTGCTATGCAGATTTTTCTCTATGTTGTGAGAGAAGTAAAGCTGTATTAATTAATACAAGATAAAAATAATGAGGATAAAATAGCACAGAAACTTTCATCAAATGTACTTCTGTAACCGAGGTCAGTGGAGGAGTTTTCACACATCTATACTAAAACAAAAGCTGGAAATTTTCCAGTGATCACACTGGAGTGGGGTAAACAGTTCTATACAGAATTTTCAAACAACCATTGAATTTTTCAGTTAAACAGTGTGACAATTAGTTCTGATTCTTTTTAGTCTCAAATGCTAGTCACATTTTTTTTTTTGTCTTTGGGTCAAGTGAAATTAATGGTTATGTAAAGCCCTATATTCCTCTTTTTCCCCCTTTGACTTTGTGAATTCTTATTCCCCAGATACCTATTGGCTTTGCAAGCATTTGAAGATTATGAATTTAAAATTCGAGTCAGGAATAACTACTCATTTTATGGCTTGGAGACTTTTAAGAATACGTCTAATTACTATTTAAATCATATCTAAGAATTATAAGACAAATTAGCTACCATTATTTAAAAGAAATTCAATAGGTTCTGTAAAGCCTATTAAAATTAACCATAAGAATCGTGGCAAACATTTTGACAATATAAGGACTTACCACAAGTCTTATTTAATATCTGATAATAGATAAGAATGATAACATTTTAAGTGATGATTACACAACTGACTGTATTGACCAGTGGATAGAAACACAGATCTTCAAAAAGAAATAAGGATCAAAAGAAGAAGAACACAAGGTACATAGTGGGAGAAAATATTTGCAAAAGACAAATCTGATGAAGTACCATTATCTAGCATATGCAAAGAACTCTTGAAAGTCAATAATAATGGGCAAAAGATTTGGACATGCCACCAAAGAAGATATACAGATGGCAAATAGCACATAAAAAGATGCTCAACATTATATGTTATTAGAGAATTGCACATTAAATCAACAGTGAGACACAATTACACACTTATCAGAGTGGCCACAATCATATACACTGGAAAGACCAAATATTGTCAAAGATGGGAGCAGCAGGAGCTGCTGGGAATGGAAAATGGTACTGCTACTTTGAAAGACAATTTGGCATTTTTACCATATGGTCCAGCAATCATGCTCTTTGCTATCTACCCAAAATAATTGAAAACATGTTTATGCAAAAACCTGCATATAGATGTTCATATCAGTTTTTTTCCTAATGCCAAAACTTGGAAGTAACCAAGATGTCCTTCAGGAGCTGAATGTTTAAACAAACTGTGGTACCTCCAGATCGTGGCATATTATCCAATCACGAAAGACATAGAAGAATCTTTTTTTTTTTTATTTTTAAATTTTTTATTTTTTAAATTTTATTTTATTTTATTTTATTTTTGAGTTGAAGTCTCACTCTGTCGCCCAGACTGGAGTGCAGTGACCGCTGCCGGCCACTGCAGCCTTGACCTGCTGGGCGCCGGCGATCCTTCTGCCTCAGCATTCCAAGTAGCTGCAACTACAGGCGAGCGCTTCTATGCCCGACTAATTTTTTGATTTATTGTAGAGATGAAGTCTCGCCAAGTTGCCCAGGTGGGTCTTGAACCCACGGGCTCAGGCAATTCACTCACCTCGGCCTCCCAAAGCGCGGGATTACAGGCTGAGCCACCGAACTAGGTCTAAATTTTTTATTTTAAAGACATGGAATACAATTCAGGGTTAGATATGCAAATGTTCATTATGCAGATATCCTTGTTGATGAGATGTACTCTACCTTCCCTGACAGTTTCTCTCAACTGCCAATCCCACTCCCCCTCCCCTGGTCGTTTCCCACTACTGCCAATCCCTTTCTTATAGTATTATGATAATTATTCAAGGTCCGTTTATGAACGAGAACCTATGGTACTCTGTTCTTTGTTTCTGTAATAGATCACTGAGTATGATAGACTCTAAATCCATCCAAGTTACATAGAAGAATCTTAAATGCATATTACTAAGTAACATATGCCAATCTGAAAAGGCTGTATTGTATGATTCCAACTATATGACATTTTTGAAAAGGCTAAACTGTGAAGATAGTAAAAAGATTACTGGTTTCCAGAGATTTGGAGAGAAGGAGGGATGAGTTGGTGGAGCGCAGATGATCTTAGGAGAGTGAAATTACTCTGTATGAAACTATAAATGATGGATACACATCATTATACATTTGTCTAAACCCATAGGATGTACGATGCCAAGAGTGAACCCTGATGTAAACCATGGACTTTGAGTATAATGATGTGTCAGTATCGGTTCATTGATTGTAATCGGTAAACCACTCCAGGGAGAGATGTTGATGTTTGGGAAGGCCGCCAGGGGGAAAGGGGATTTGGGAGCAACTCTCTTTACTTCTGCCTTGAATTTTTAGTAAGCTTAAAACTGCTCTAACAAATAAGGGTCATTAAAAAAAAGAAATAAGGATCTCTAAAAGTAATAAAATTAAAAAAAAATATTACCTTCTATTTTAAAGCTCTCTAAAAGATAATTAAATATTTAAAGCAAACAGTAGTAATAGTTATAAAGTTTACAACATATATGAAAATAGAATGTGTAGGTGATATTACATATATGTGTGTGACATACATATACATATATACGTGTGTGTGTATGTGTGTGTGTGTGTGTATTAGTATGGGAGTAGGGAAGGGAGGAGTGTGTAGGGAATTGGAAGTACAGATTTGTAATTCCCTCCTTTAAACTTGCACAGACAGTATAAGCCATGAGCCACAATTCATTGATGGCCCATAAGCAGATGCCCCCTCCCCTCCTGGTATTGATTCATACAGTATTTGAAAAGCTATATCAGTTGCCAATATTTAAAAATCTGGCAAATTTGCATAAATTTTTGACTGTTTTACTTGAAGAAATCTGGCCCCAATTGGCCTACATTTAAGCATGGCCAGTTGCCACCAGCTGGAGCTTAGTATTTGCTGCTTCCTTGGTCTGGGTCAGGGGCTCACCAGTATTCTTTTAACTTCACCAATTTTTTTTAACGTAAAGGAAATTTTTTTGTCTTAGATTCGAGGGGTACAAGTGCACGTTTGCTACATGACCTTATTGTGTAGTGGTGGTAATTGGACCTCAGGTGGCACATTCTCTAGATAGTGAATATTGTACCCAATAGGTAATTTCTGAACCCCAACCCTCTTCCTCACTGCCCCACTTTTTGGTGTCCCCAGTGCCTATTATTTCCATCTTTGTGGTCATTTAACTGCTGCCATAGAAGTGAGACTGTGTGCCATTTGATTTTCAGTTTCCGAGTTAGTTCACTTAGGATGTTCTCCGGCTCTAACCATGTTGCTACAAAGGACATATATTTTTTTTTTCATGGCTGTGAAGTATTTCATGGTGTATATGTGCCACATTTTTGCTATTCAGTCAATAGTTGGTGGGCACTTAGGTTGGTTCAGTAATTTTGCTATTGGCCTTCACCGTTTTCTTTTTATTCCTGACATGAGAGTCAGTTCCCATTTATCACTGTACTCCAATACTGTTTTACTTGTTTCCTTGAGCTATCTTATGACACCAGCCATTTAATTTATGATTACTGGTCTAAATACTTAAGGAGAAAAAAATGCAACTGCTCAAGAAATGTAGTCCTTTAAAGCTAAATATATAGTAATTGTTGTTCTAGTATAGGAGCATCCCAAAGACATATAGTCAAATTGCCTGGTAATTTTTTTTGGAGAGGGCAGTTTAGCAGTTATTTTTTCTTCTTTTAATCATGGCACCTTGATTTGGTGAACTCTACCCACCTCTCCTTTTCTGAATTGTGGATTTTCTCAGTGCATATTTCAATCAAATTGTTTTCCCCAGCACCAATAAGACTGGTAATGTGATGACTGAAAGAAGTGAAACAAGAATGGAAAGTCATTGGCACTCATTCGTTTGGGCTGTATAAGCTGGTCAATGACCTTATCCTGGTTCCTGTCTTTTCTTTTTCTTTCTTTCTCTCTCTCTCTCTCTCTCTCTCTCTCTCTCTCTCAGTTGGAGTCTCACTCTGTCACCCAGATTGGAGTGCAGTGGCCGCTCCCGGCCACCACAGCCTCGACCTGCTGGGCTCAAGTGATTCTTCCGCCTCAGCCTTCCAAGCAGCTGGAACTACAGGCGCGCGCTACCACGCCTGGCTAATTTTTGATTTATTGTAGAGATGAGGTCTTGCCAAGTTGCCCAGGCGGGTTTCGAACCCATGGGCTCAGGCAATCCACTCACTTCAGTCTCCCAAGGTGCGGGATTACAGGCTGAGCCACCCAGCCTGGCTGGTTTCTGTCTTTTCTGATGAGAGGACTTATGGCTCTTATGTTTTTAAATTTGCAAACTACATATTATTTCAATAAAATGTGATTTTCTTTATTATTGAGAGTCAGTGAATATTGCTTGCAGTCAAAAACTGCAAGATAGGAATTGATGCAATATTATATGGGGTGCCATTTTCTACCTCATATTCTGGGATATGTATGTGAAAGCAGAAGTGGATGGTTGAAATTGTTCTCTGATAACATTCATATCTTCAAATTTTCAAATACTTTATGTCTCCAAAACATTAATGCTATTTTTCCAATTATATTGAGTGCTTTCTAATTTCTCTTTTGGTTCTCTTTTTTTCTAGTCTCTTTCCTTTCATTTGCCTTTGTATTATTCAAATTTTTTTGTTGCTTTTTTTTTTTTTTAATTTTGAGTTTTTTTTTTAATTTGGCTGTTGTATATTCTCCTTCTATTGCTTAACTGATTTACTTTAAACTTTTAATATGACATATTCTAGTGAAACAGTTTAAGGAGTTTAAGGGTGATCAGTATCTCTATTCTTCTTTAAAACTATGCAAAGACCTTAGAGTGCTTAATACTGATTAGCATCATTCATCTCATGTGCTACAATTGTTTAATAATTTAGTTCCACATGGCATTTATATATCCCAAATTAGAGATTATTACTATTATTTCATTTTATCACTATTGTTGATATATTGTCTTCCTTGCAAGTCTTTCTAACATTTCTTTCTTTCTTCTAGATTCATGTTTCATATTTCAAAAAATGTAGAGCTTTTGTTATTTCTAAACAGGAAGGTAAACAGAAAACTTTTAGTGGTAAACTGAGTGCTTGATTATTTGAATTTAATTGTTCTCACTCCTGAAAGATATTCTAGCTGAATAACGAATTCAGTGTGGCAGCTCTATTTCCTCAACTCTCTATAGATACTTTTCCATTAAGATTTCAACATCACTAATCATCAGAGAAATGCACATTAAAACTACAGTGAGATCTCATCTTGTATCAATCAGAATGGCTGACATTAAAAAGTCAAAGAACTGGCTTGGCGCAGTGGCTCAAACCTGTAATCCCAGCACTTTGGGAGGCTGAGGTGAGAGAATTGCCTGTGCTCAGGAGTTCCAGACCAGCCTGGGCTACTTGGTGAGACCGCGTCTCTACAATAAATCAAAAAATTAGCTGGGAGAAATAGCCCTTACTTGTAGTTCAAGCTACTTGGAAGGTAGAGGTGGAAGGATCGCCTGAGTCCCACAGGTTAAGGCTGTTGTGGCCGTGAGCGGGCCACTGCACCCCAGCATGGGTGACAAAATGAGAGTCTGACTAAAAAAAAAAAAAAAAGCCAAGAGCCACAAATGTTGGTGTGGATGTGGAGAAGTGGGACCACTCATACACCGTTGGTGGAAACGTAAACTAGTTCAACTTCTATGGAAACTAGTATGGAGATTTCTTAAAGAACAAAAAATAGAACTACCATTTGACCCAGCAATCCCACTTCTGGGTATAAACTCAATGGAAAAGAAATCATATAAAATGTGACACCTGCACTAGTATGTCCATTGCAACACTGTTCAAAATAGCAAAGTCATGGAACCACCCTAAGTGTCCATCAACGATGAACTGGATAAAGAAAATGGGGTATAACATGCCATGGAATACCATGCAGCCATAAAATATAATAAAATGTCCTTTGCAGCAACATGGATGGAGCTGGGGACCATTATGCTAAGTGAGCTAACTCAGAAACAGAGAACTAAACACCATATGTTTTCACTTATACGTGGGAGCTAAACAATGAGTACTTATGGACATAAAGATGGACAAAAGAGGCACTGGGAATACCAAAAGGAGGGAGGTGGGGTGGTGAATGAGGGCTCAAAACTATTTATTGAGTATAATGTTCACTATTTGGGGAATGAGGACACCTGAAGCTCAACCCCACCAGCAGGCAATGCAATGTACCCAAACATGGACTTGTACCTTCTGAATCTAAACCTAAAATAATTAAATTTTAAATATCTCTTTAAGTGTCATTCCCTTGTAATAATCAAAATTCTTTCTTTTAAAATATTTTCCATAATTTGAAATTCTATAGGTATACATTTATAGTGTGGATTTATTTTTATTTATGATCTATTTGGGAATCTAGAATAAGAAAAATCTATCTTTCATCAATTCTAGAAATTTATTATGTAATATTTTTCACAATATTGTGTTCACTCCATTTTCTCTATTCACTTTCTCTGTAATACATATTAGATTTATGTTAGACTCTTAACCCTTCTTTCATGTTTTCTTTCTTTTTATTTGTTGGGAGAATATTCTGAATAATCTTTTCTAGGTCACTAATTTTCTCCTTAATTATGGCTAATCTAATATTTAATTATCCAATAAGGCTTCTCTTTTTTCATTTCAATAATTATATATTTTTATTTTTAGATAGTCTATTTGGTTCTTTGTCTTACCTACTTATTCTTTTTTTATTGGAATTTATCCTTTTCTGGTTTGTTTATGTCTCTGACCACTTTAAAAATACTGTACCATCTACATCTAATATTCTTATTATCTGATGTTTTTGCTTTTTTGAGTGCTGACTCATGCCATCAGAAGGTTTTGTCTGTGGGAATCTGGCATAGCTGGTCTTGAGAGATACTTTATCAAGAGAAGATTTTAGTTTGCTTTGGCCAGAAACTTCAGGTGCTTCTTTAACCTAAGTAGTTTTTATTCTAATTTCTGATCTCTCAGAAAATGTATGTGGTTAAATTGAGGTTCAATAACATGCAACTTTTGGCCCATAATTTTAAATACTTAGGAGACACATTTTTTTTTTCACCCAGCATTCAGGTGTACAGACATGAACTTCACAATTTCTTCCTTGTGCTGGTGCATGCATTTTTAAGGTTGATTCATTTAATAAGACTATGGAGCCTTCTGAGCATGCTGACTTTGTGTAGAGGTGCCAGTTTCAAGTTTTTCATTTTGCACAAGTTTGACACCTGTCCTCCCATGAACATCAAACTCAAGAACTAGGTTATTGAGACCAATGCTTTCACCATGGCTGGGCTACTGAATTGTCAGTTCTTATGCTTACTATGTTGGTTATTAATGACCTCTTTGTTCTAAGACTTTGGCAATTTCACTTATTTTTTTAGTACAGCTTTACATTTAAAAGTGCACATGTTACATTCTACCTAGCATTTTTATTTGCCTTGTTGAGAAGAGTTTTTAGGATATCTAATCTGTATTAATATAGGATATAGAATTTTTCATATTCAAAAGAGACTTGGATTTCTTTTTCATTCATTCCAAAATCTATTTCTGAGTGTCCAAATTGACAATCAATGCTATTTTACATATACATATAATTTGTTTATTTTTGCCCTGATATACATATTTATATATAAATAAATTATATATTAGTATATATTATTTATGAAAAAAATCAATAAGAAAACAATAGGTGAGTGAAATCAGAATGCCAATAACTATTGTTAAAATATTTGTTTTTAATTTTATTCCAATGTATTTTTTTACTTTAAATACATTCAGAAAATAGCGCTTCAAATATGTAGTTTTTTAATTTCATAGCCAATACATATTTCATTCTGACCACATTTCGTTGCATCCTGACATCCACTTTCTGAGCTTTCACTGGAATGTGAATAAATAAATGTTTATATAAGCAACACATTTCATGGAGGCATATCTTTTAATAGCCACTTTCAATTCAAGTGTCAAAAACCATAGAGGATCATGCTGTTTTCTGTTTGACTATGAGTAGAGTTAACTCTTTGAAGATTTGGTATCTTCTGAGTTCTTATCTGTTTTGAGGTGATTTCAAATATAATAAATAGTTGTAGGCATGAACTCCAGAAAATATGGAACTGAATCAAAGTCTTTAGCTCTCCTAATCTCTATTAGTTTCCACTGTCTTAATCTTTCCATGCAGAACTGTGGGGAATTATGCATTGCATATTGAACTTATCTAAATGACAAAAAGATAATTATAACTTAGTCAATAAGTATAATGAAATAGTCACTATTTTTATATGAAATTACCACTGTATAAAAATAGAAGATTAATTTTGTCTTCAATACATTTTGTTTCTATTGAATTTTTATTTAATTACAAATCGAATTAGTTATGCAACCATTCAAATAATGCAGGTATCTACATAATAAAAAGTGAAAGTGCTCAACCACTGAATTCTATTCCCAGAAAGTGACTACTTTAAAGTGTGTTGTGTATCTTTTCAAATAGTTTTGCTCTTTATGTAAACATATGCATGTTGCTCAACTTTATTGTTTTATAAAAATGAGATTTTTTTCTGTTCCATGTTATGCAATTTGTTTTTTACCTTAATATTTTGTGATAATCTTCCATTCCAGGACATATAGACCTTCTACTGTTTTAATGGTTGTATGAATGTGCCGTTCCATAACACTTAACCATTTTTAACTGATGGGCATTCAGACTAATTCCAATACTTGTGTTAAATTAACTATTATATACGCTAAGACAAATATGTATCAAAATCATGATAAACAATAAAAATGACCTGAATGTAATGTGTATACCTCTGCCATTTGTTGCAACTCCACTGGTGCCATGTAAATCAAATTCAAGAGCGTTCTGAGTCCTGGTCCTTTCTTTCCAAGCTCCAAATAACCTCCAGATACTCCACTGTGGGTTCTAGAGGGGGAAAACATAGTATTTTACAGATTTTGAGTCTGATTGCTAATAAGACTATTACAAAAAAGCAAGCATGAAAAATAAGTAAAGTGAACTGGAGCATATAATATTTCTCCCTCCCCCCTTTTTAAATTGACAGATGTATGCTTTATGTGCATAGTACATCCATATATTTTAAAACCACACTAAATTATTGTGTTTAAATACCTTTGTTTGTTCTGGATAAATAGCCTCTGGCTTGCAAAAGGGAGATTATATGTTTATTTTGGTTTATAAAAAGCCATTTTAGAGATACAAATTGGATATGGGTCTTGAGAGTTATGAGACTTTCTAACTCATAAAATAAACATAACTAGTTTCCATATATTTAAAAGACTCAGTCTACAGTAACTTAAGTCTAGACTCTAAAGGGAGAAAAATCATTTCCTCTAATGTATATTTAATAAACAAGACTGTCTGCACAGAATTACTAATAGAAATTGCTTGACCTACCAAATATTCTCTGATCTAAAGGAAAATCATTAGAGAATGTTTATGCAATATTTTGGGAGAAAAATCAGTGTTTTAATTTTTCTAAATTGACAAACAATTTTTAGTGATAGACTTAATGAAAAATCTTTTCTATTGGTTTCTTCCCCATGGCCATTGCAAGCCTTTTCTACTGACCCTGAAATAATGAAGTCATGTCCAACAGTAGCAGGTAACTTCATTTACTAGTTAGTAGAAGATAAAAGTCTTCTGAAATGCATCCCCTCTCATCTCCTCTCTCACCCTTAAAATGCACCTGTTGCTTCAGCAATAAATTTTCCTTCAAGTTTATAGGAAGACGTACCCTTGCTCCTTTCCAGAAACAAGCTCTTACCTCTGCCCTTGATTTTATGGTATGGTTTTGCTATTTTTAAAATATATTTTTATTCATTGGTTGTAAATTTCTGGAAGACAAGAATAATATCTTTCCTCTGCGTATTTCCCCAGCCTCTGTCTCATTATATTATATATCAATCTCACCTTCTAAGATGTCCAGAGCCAAATCTGATGAATAGCAGCAATGATCTCATAATACAGCTTTTATATGTCTCTTAAATTGTTTTGTTTCATAATGGTATTTGAATTTGTCCCCACTATCCTATTTAATAGCTCTTTAAATATATTTATAGGTAAGTGTGGTATAAACTAATAAAATTATTGATTAATAAATACTGAAGGAATCAGATATCTTTTTGAAAAATATTGATTAATAAATAATCATGGCATCAGAAATTATATTGAAAAACTAGTTATTAATAAATATTGAAACATCAGAAGTCTTATGGATTTACATTTTGTAAAGTGAAAAAACTATTTAGAATAATTGTTATTATTTTTATCATCTCACAATCTTATTAGACTAAAGTTGATTCTCCCTTAAGTTCATTCTACTTTCTCTTTTTATTATTCTATATTGACTTTAGCGTTTAAAGTTTAGAAAATGTATTTTTTTACATCACATTTTGTCTTTAAAATAATGTGTGATTAGGCAGGCCACTAATGTATTCTTTTATTTGGGAGGGGAGCTTTTATGGCCTCATCTTTTAAAAAATTATTATTATTTTGTTTCCCATTTTGGAATTTATTTTCTTTTCTTTAAAAAAATTTTTTATGTTAAAGCTGTAAGGTACAGTTCAGGATTAGTATACAAATGTTCATTATGCAGGTACTCTTATTGATGAGGTGTGCCACCCTGGCATATTCCCACTACTGCCAATCCCACCCCTTCCCCTGGCAGTTTCCCACTACTGCCAATCCTTTTCTTATAGTATTATGATAATTGTTCAAGGTACACTTATAAGTGAGAACATGGGATACTCAGTTCTTTGTTTCTGTGATAGATCATTCAGTATTATAGGCTCTAAGTCTATTCATGTTGCTGTGAAGTTCATAATTTTGTCCTTCTTATGGTTGTGTAATATTCCATTGTGTATATGTACCTGCACACGTATGTTTATTGTAGCATTGTTCACAATAGCAAAAACTTGGAACCAACTGTGCTGCCCATTGAAAAAGGACTGGAGTAAAAAAAAATGTGGTACATATCGCATCATCTTAAATTCATTCTTAGGGATTTAAAAAATCAGTGCTGTAAAACATCAAGAAGACAACATCATGTCCCACTCTTCTCCTCAGTGCCTGTAACATAAGTATCACCACACAGAGAGTTGTGGATATAATTGATATGGTCATCTCACCTATAAAATTATAGTTGGGAAAGAAAGAAACCTGAACCCAGTGGCTTGGCCATAATGTGTGTTGGTATTACTGATCCAAACCCTCTAAAATCTCATGCTAAATCTTCTATACCCAACTAGAAATATGGCATAAAGTTCTGAGATAGTATGAAGATACTTGACTCTGACATAGCGTCGGGATGAATGTAAGATCATTGATTGTGGTGAGATCTCACTGACAAAGAGAAAATATAATATTAAAATGGATCAGAAGTAAAGAAGGCACAAAACTCTGAAGCTAAAATGGACTACCATACTTACCTATGTACCTTGAATAAATAATGCAAAATCAGTTGTATTCAATATTTGCTTTACAAGAAGAAAATGATCAGAGAAAGTATTCATGGAGAAAGGAGAAACATAGAGTGGCATTCAGCAAGCCAAAGCTACAGATATTCATGTTTTTCAGTGGAGTGAAAAGCCCTGTCCCTTTCCAAAAAAAGAAAGAAAAACTTACCATCATTTACATGAGATCTTTAGTGATGATGTAGTGCCAAATGACTGATCAGTTTTTGTGCCAGCTGGAATGTAAGACTTGAAACAATAACTTTCTGGCTTTAATGGTTCATCAATGAAAGACTCAAGCAAGCCTTTTTCAAAGAGAAGAGTCACGACAGGGAAAGGTGAAGATGTGTTTAACAGCACACTTAAAGGTTGTGGGATGTGAAAGCAAGAGGTATTACAGCTGAGGGAGAGGCAGTCGCAAGGCAGGAGGAACGTGGAAAGAAGCAGCAAAGCATAATGGAAGCAGACTATTGTCAGTGTCTTGTGAGGAAGAACAAACTGTTCATGTAACAGAATTCAGAAGAGAAGAGAGCCCTGGAATTGTGATAGAGGACCACACTCTGAGGAGAGAGAAGGGTGAAGAAGAAAGCCCTACAGTGGAGAATGAGAAAGACAGTGACAGGGAAGGTCACTCGTGGGCAGAGAAGAGCAGTAGTGATGTTATACCAGTACAAAGAACAGTAGAGCCCTGAAGGTGATGCCTTGTTCTATGTGCTCTGAATACATTTTAAAATTGTAATCCTTTTTTGAGAATAAGGAGAAAACTTGCAGCAGCACTGCCTGAGAGAACTTCTGCTGTGGTGGAAATGTTTAGTGACAGTACTCTCTAACATGTCTATGGAGCACTTCACATGTGGCTAGTGAAACCAAATAATTGGATTTTAATATAGCTTAGTTATAACTAATATAAATTAAAATGTAAGTAGCTAGAAAAAGGGAGCTCCAGGAAGCATTTGGGGGGTAATAGAAGTAGTCTTTGTCTTGATTGCAATGGTAATGGTAGGACTGTATACAGTTTTCATGATTCATCAGACTGTACATTTAGGATGGATATGTTCTAAATGTATAATTCAATAGTGCTGACGAAAGTTTACATAGCCACCGATGATCAGGGGCTTCCATTCTGGGCAGCACAGGTCTAGAGTAACTTGCCTGTGGAGTCACTGAGGTAGGAGAATACCTATCATCTGAGGAATGAAGTGTGGTAAACTGTACAATGTGCTTGCAGGTTAAAACACTATCTCAGTATTACAATACCACTTGACATTTCCATCAATCTTGACTTCCAGTCCATTGATCTTTTTTATTGTACTGTGTTTAGTTGCTCCTTATGAAGGAGGAGATTATTAACTTTGAGTAGATGAATTGTTTCTGCTGCGAAGGCATTTGTCGAGATAAATAAAAGAGAACCAGAGGAACCACCCCTCTGCTATGTTTCTGGCCACATCTCATAACTTTGGAGAGATAAATTCAAAGAATTGAGGAATGGAAATCACGGGACCACTTCTAAGATTTTTCTTTAAAGTAGATAAACCTATGACTGTTTAAAAAATGGATGAGAATTGTTAAGAGGAGAGGTTCAGTTAGGGAAATATATGCTGAAGTTTCGTCTTTTCTAGAATACACATTCCTGCTGAAACTATGTGTAAGTTTGCACAAAATACAGGTCATCGAAGGTGAATACAGTTTGTAAGAATCCCCAGTTAGTTTCTGTGTATTGGCACCAACTAAATCAGTGTCAATCAGTATTAGTGTCAAATCTGAATTACTGCAGTGAAAAGTTGAAATTAGTGATTTACAATGTATCATTCAGTAGAGTTTTGAAACAATTGTATAATTGTGGAGGGATAGTATGGGTAATTGTCATCAACTTGTCATTTGCCTCGAAAACATTAAAAAACAAAAACAAAAATAAAAGGACCTATTACCTACTGATTTCACCGTTTTCAGAAGACATGATATTTTAATATAACCCTCTCCTTCAAAAACAGAACAAAAACAAAATTGATGTCATAAACAAAAAACAGGTTGAGTAACTTAACTGTATGAAACATTCACAACTTTCTCATTTTTCACCAGATGGGTGAAAACTTTTAAATGGATTGTCCCAGGCCTACAGAAGGGTATTTGGAAGCCACTGGCTTCGTTTACTCACTGGTGGATCCAGAAGGGACATGGAGATCATCAACCACTAACTTGACTGTGAAAAGAGCCAGTCCTCTAGGACTTCAGCAATTTGTGAGAGACCACATGCTAAGAAAGCAATAGAGACCCATCTTGTGTCCAGGGCTCTGGATTTCTATTTTCAACCCAGGGTTCTCTGCCACATTTTACTATACCACTGATCAGTTGATGGATAATGTATCACAGTTTAATGTCTCCCTCTGCATAACCCTGCTTCTTCACCTGTTTCCAAAGATATTCACACACACACACACACACACACACACACACACATACACACACACACACTTCAGACATAACAAAGAGCAGAATAATGCATTTTGCCTCAACTTTAATAGAATTGGAGATCATTGTCTTTAGTAAAATAATGCAGGAAGGGAAAAATCAAATACTGCATGTTCTCACATATACACAGGGGACCCAAAAAACCCAGGAATTAGTTTTTGAAGCGTATACCCCTTGTATACAAGCTACCCATGCTAGGTAAGCGTTCTGGGAACCCATTGACATCAGTGTACCAGCTAGCATTGTTGTGAGAGGCTGTGTTCAGCTTCAGTGAATTTTTTTTTGAGATTCTTTCAACTTGTTTGCACATTTCATGATGGGTAATTTATCAGCGCAGGTATCCACACCACACTGATAAAGATCCAGCAGTTTTCCTTACTCACCTGCTCTTCCCCAAGTTACCTTTTTTTGTTGCTTCGAATGAAAAAAGTTCTCAAATTGAAACGTTTTGTCAGTGTGGAAGAGGAGAAACAAAAATGGCAGAAGTACTAAAAGGCATCAAAATTGATGAGTTCAAAAACTGTTTTGAGTAGTGGTAAAAGTGTCTCAATAGGTGTAGTACATCAAAATGAAGTATACTTTGAAGGTGGCTGAAGTTTAAACATGTAAGAATAAATACACAATTTCTAACAAATAAATTCCTGTTGGGGGGGTCCCCTTCATAAGTGGAAGTTAAACCGTGGCTCTGCAAAGGCATGTTGTGTGGTATGACGGACGTTGGAAACTCAGAAGGGGGATGATGGTAAGAGGAAGGAATGAAAAAACCCATTGGATACAACGTACACTAGTGGGGTGAAAGGTACACTTAGAGGCCAGACTTCTTCACCATTATACAATGCATCCATGTAAAACCATTTGTACCCTAAAGCTATAGAAATTTTTAAAAATGTCAGTTAGAAAACACACACACGCCGGGCTCGGTGGCTCAGTCTGTAATCCCGCGCCTTTGGGAGGCTGAGGTGAGTGGATTGACTGAGCCCGCGGGTTCGAGACCCGCCTGGGCAGCAAGACCTCATCTCTACACTAAATCAAAAAATCAGCCAGGCGTGGTAGCGCATGCCTGTAATTCTGGCTACTCGGAAGGTTGAGGCGGAAGGATTACCCGAGCCCAGCAGGTCGAGGCTGCGGTGGCTGGGAGCGGCCACTGCACTCCAGTCTGGGCGACAGAGTGAGACTCCAACTCAAAAAAAAGAAAACACACACACACAAAATTACAAAACTATGATACTTGGCTGAAACCTCAACTAACTCACTGAGAACCATCTGGAGCACGTAGTGTTGATGAGACTTGTTCTTTGCAAATGGTTCAACCTTTGTACTCCCCTTTTGTGACATCACTGTAAATGGGCTCTTCCAGGAATACATAATTTAGGGTGGATTCTCTGCAGTTGAGGTGGCCCCTGAAGGTGCTGAGAACAAGAGATTGTCTGCAGACCACACTCCCTGCAGCTTCACTGAAGGATTTCCCTGTGTCATTGTTTCTCTGTGCCTACCACAGTTCACTTGTGGCCAGTTTTCATTTATTTATTTATGTGTTTGTTTATTTATTTATTTATTTGAGTTGGAGTCTCATTCTGTCACCCAGACAGGAGTGCAGTGGCATGCTCATGGCCACTGCAGCCTCGACCTGCTGGCCATCCTTCTGCCTCAGCCTTCCAAGTAGCTGGAACTGCAGGTGCGTGCTACCACACCCAGCTAATTTTTGATTTTTTGTAGAGACGAGGTCTCGCCAAGTTTCCCAGGTGGGTCTTGAACCCGCGGGCTCAGGCAATCTACTCGCCTCAGCCTCCCAAAGTGCTAGAATTACAGGCTGAGTTACCGAACCTAGCCATGACCAGAATTTAAATAAAAGTTTGAGTTAACCTTCAGGTTAGTCATTAGATTGTTTTAACTCATTTTTTTTAGCCCTTCTAAGTAATTCATTCCTAAGCCATTGACTCCAAAATCTTTTTCTCCTCCCATTTCACCTCTTCTGTTATTTCCAGATTATGAATTCATTTCTATATTTTGCCTTTGAAGTCACAAACATAAAGAATATATTAATCTAATAGTTAGTGGATCATACAGAAATTCATCAATGAACACTTGAACAAGTAAATAAATGAAATACTTATATTCATATATATTCATTATGCCATTAACTGAAAAATGGGATATTGCTAGAAGCTTCCCCGAATTGCAAAGTGATTTAAAATTTATTATATTTGTTAAAGTTTTTGAGAAAATATCCTCAAAAAAAGTGATTTGCTTTAAAAATTGAGTCATTTTATTAGGAAGTGTATGTCTTCAGTCTACAAATACTGCATTAGAAATTATTATGAGATAATTCGTTTTTATGCTCAACTTAATTGGTTTATAAATTATTAAAAAACAAATCTGAAATGTAAGCCCATGTGCTTATTTAGTTTTTGGATAACAATTATTTTTAGAATGATTGGATGAAATCAATCAGATAGAGAGAGAAAATGATTCTGTAAGGAAGAGAAAATATCAATAGACTTTTAAAAATAACATTACAGTAATAATAAACTTTTTATTCTGTAACTTTTTGATTATAGAAACTTATAATGAAAAGTATTTAAGCCAGGCT
>NW_007058588.1:33938-106407 GCF_000164805.1 Carlito syrichta
GCCTGTAATTCCGGCTACTTGAAAGGCTGAGGCGGAAGGATCGCCAGAGCCCAGCAGGTCGAGGTTGCGGTGGCCGGGAGCGGCCACTGCACTCCAGTCTGGGCGACAGAGTGAGACTCCAACTCAAAAAAAAAAAAAAAAAGAGAAAGAAAAGAAAAGTATTTAATCATTATTTTTGGTAAATAAAGTTTTGTGTTTTTTTGAGTTGGAGTCCCCCCCCCCTTTTTTTTCTTTTTACCAATGCTGGAGTGTAATGGCACAATCACACTCACTACAACCTTGAACTTCTGGCCTCAGCTGAGCCTCAGCCTCCTGAGTAGCTGGCAAGTGCCACCATGCCCGACTAGTTTTTTTTTTAAATAAAATCTTTAGTAGAGATGAAGTCTCACTATGTTTTCTAGGTTAGTCTCAAACCCCTGGGCTCAAGCAAACCTCTTGCCTCAGTCTCCTGAAGTGCTGGGATTATAGGCATAAGTCACCATGCCTGGATGGTAGCTAAAGTTTTATATGGCAAATTTGCATGATAAATTCTAGTATGCAAAAGATATGACCCATTAACTATTTGACCACTTTGTAAAAAGAAGCTTTGAATAAAATGTTTGACTTATCATAATTCAGGACACACCCATCTTATGACGTGTAAAATAAAGACTGAAAATTGCAGATGTCTTTCAAAATCTTATGATGTTATAGATCAGGGTCTGACAATCTCCTAAAATCAGTCATAAGTATTTTAAGCTTTATTCACATAAAGCAGAGATAACACTACTAACTACACAAAATAGAGATAACTATTTATTTTATCTGCATAAAATAGAAAAAACCCTATTAACTTTATCTACATAAAGTATAAATAAAATTATACAGAGCATTATTTTATTGAAGTACTAATTTTGTGAAACAAAAATCAACATAACGATGGTTTCCCAGGAAACCTTTTAATCTCTTAGTAAAACAAACATAACTACAGTAGACCACTGAACACTAGAATCACTAATCTCTCTTAAAAGATGTTTTAGATTGAAATATTAAACAAGCATATCTGAACAACAAAAGAAAACTTTTAAAATTAATAACACCACTTTTGCAGATTCAACTCCCACAGCTGAGGAAGAATTGATGTCCTTCTCTGTAGATGGCATTGTGTAATGAAAGGCTATTAAAAATTGCTGACATTAGGATCTATTATGGTGTTTTGTAATGGTAATCCAGCTTTTGAAAACAAAAATCAAAGAATGGACAAGATTAATAGTGTACTATAACCGTGGATTGCATAGTCTATTTTGAATGAGATACATATATTTCAGAATGGGGTGACCTGCAGAAGAATAAATGACTGATGGCAGTTAAGTTGAGAGAACTTCACCTAAAATATGCAGCCACTGTTGGGTAAAGTGACCTGGATTCATTTCTGGTCACATACTATTTTGCAAGATGATGTTATGTGGTGAAACTCAAACTCTTGCTTGTCCTCCAAATCCTTTTCTGTAATAGAAGTGTCTCTACAAGCTGGATGCCAGTGTCATACCAAAGTCAACTAATCTATACTGATTTGCAATTTTCTGCGAACAATAGTATTTGAGACAGTTTCTGGGTTTAGCAAGAGAGATTTTTATCAACTGGCATTATTGGCCACAGGCTCATAGTGGTAGCACAGGAGAGTTGTTGACATGCTTGCTCAGGGTTGCCAATTCTCTTCTAATATTTAGGTACTGGTTTCTTTCTTTCTTTCCTTCTTTTTCACTTTATTATATTATAGAGATGTGGGGTACAAGTGAGAGTTAGGTACATAAGTACCTATGTGCAGGTGAAGTGTGGGTCTCGAACTGGTCCTCACTTCCCCAGGTTTAATACCATTTGTGTTGTTCTGTGCTTCCCCTCCTCCCCTTCCTCCCCTGGTAGTGTTCCACAACTGCCAGTCCCTCCCTTGTACTGTTGTAATTAATATTCAGATCCCACTTGTGAGTGAGAACATGTGGTATTCGGTTCTTTGTTTCTGTGATAGATCACTAAGTATGAGTGTCTCCAACTCCATCCAATTTGCTCCTCCCCACTTCCACCATATTCAGCTTTCAAAATTGCAAGGTACTGGTTTCTTAAACAAATTCTTTGTTACTTTATAAGCCGTAGAAAGCATAGCAGCGACTGCTATGCTGTTGCTATTACTGTACTTCTTTAATTCCTTGTTTTGCATTTGTACATTTATACAAACCATTGCACTCTTGTCTGGAAGATGCTTCCTTTGGTCTTAATCAGAAAAAAAACACACTTTCTACTTCACTGCGTCATACATCAAGTTATTTATTTGAAAAAAACATTGCTTGCTTGCTGGTGCGAAATGCTGAAGATACAAAGAAAAATTAGACGCGGTTCACATCCTTATAAAATACACAGTATTGTGAGCATTCATGGTGGATGTACAGATAGCTGAATTTTAAAAGGGCTCAAGGAGGGATTCATAGAAAAAGTTGTTGTAATTGAGACTCCAGGAAGAGGAATAGGATAGTCAAAACAGCAGCGTACAGGCACCATGGCATAAAACAATAGGGTAAAAACAAACCTAATTGTGGGCTAGCAAGATGCTGGCAAAATGTGTGTCCCAACAGAATAAAGATGTCACACAAAAATTAGGATAATTTGAGAAGTGTTCTTTTTTCTCCCCATAGGTGGGGGTTTATTAGGGAAACCACATAAGACAGTGAACAGTGCTAATAATATTGGAGAAGCTGTTTTTATCCTCAAAGGGATAAGGTAAGGGAGCAATTGCCAGATTCCAGGAGGAGAAAGTCTGGTAGAAAAAGTTGCCTCGAAAGAAGTCATAACTCAGGCAGAGCCCAGGAGGCTTTGTAGAGAGGAATGCAGAGAATGAAACCCCAGGATCCTCCTCACCTTCCTCACTCTGATCTCCTGGGGTTCCAATTAGCTAACCCTACTGGACACTCACTGATGTGGCCCCACTGCAGGGAGCAGGATGGAGGGGTGGAGAATTGATCTGGACAGGTAAAACAAAGATACCCAGCACAGGATTTGTGCAGAAATGTTGTGGGTGGTGAGGTGGTTGAGGTGAATAGTGGTAGGCTTATCGAGTGCCTTGAATCAGAGCTTTAATTTGATCTCTCAATTTTAGGAGGAAGGTGAAATATTTAAGCCTTTTTAATCAGGAAAAGGACAGATTTTTATTTCAAAACACTCACTCTGGCAGTGGCAAGAAGACTGACAAAGTCAGACTGAATGCAGAGAAACTAGTTAGAAATGTCTGCAGTTCATGTAAGAAAGCGAAAAAGAGAAAATTGTTGGTCATGAAATTGGGGAAGGGAAGATTGCTTTATGAAACACTAAGGAGGGACATCTTGCAGCATAACTGGCCTGTTCTCCTACAAAATAGAGTCATGAAAGTCAAGAAAAAAAACTGGGGCCTATCCCAGACTGAAAGAGATTGAAGAGACATAACAAATCACTGCAAAGCATGATCCTAAACAAATTCCTTTTTACAAAAAAAAAAGCAGGACGAGACTGGGTGTGGTGGTTCAAGCCTGTAATCCCAGCACTTTAGGAGACCGAGGCAAGAGGATTGCCTGAGTTCAGGGGTTCAAGATCAGCCTGGACAACTTGGTGAGACCTTGTCTCTTCAATAAATTAAAAACTAGCTGGGCGTGGTAGCGTGCTCCTGTAGTTCCAGCTACCTGGAAGGCTGAGGTGCAAGGATCACCTGAGCCCAGCAGGTCGAGGCTGCAATGACTGTGAACGTGCCACTGCACCCCAGTTTGGGCGACAGAGTGAGACTCTGACTCAAAAAAACAAACAACCCCTTCACCCCACCTGATGAAACTTGAAAGGACCCGAGGACTAGACAGTAACAATATATCAATGTTAATTTCCTCATTTGAATGGTTGTATTATGGTTGTGTAGAATAATATCCCTCCTTTATTATTTTTTTTTCCAGGAAGCGTAATCTGAAGTTTTGGGTGGTGTTGGACCATTTTGTCAACAACTTTATCTTAAATAATTTACAGAATAAATTTGTCTCGAACTTAATTTTTGTAGGTTTGAGATTGTTTAATTTTTTTGTTTTTGCAGCAATAGTGTAAACACATATATTGGGGTGGCACAATATTATTGTAAAGACAATGTTCTTAAGAAGGTTATGAAGCACACATGTACTTGGAACTAGCTGTGCATATATGTAATTGATAATTATGTTTCACAAAAGTGGGATATTTCACCAATCTAAATTTGAGTTGAGGATGTTAAAATTTACATTTAAAAAAATAAATTTAAGACTTAGAACTCCTGAATGACCCGGTGGATTCAGGCTGTCTTGAACTTTATCTGAAATTGCATGTTTGCTTGGATTATTCCACTTTTATTTCCTGTCTTTCATGACTGGTTTCTCCAGAGCAAATTTCCTAATAAAATATTTTCAGTCAATTCTTTAGTTTAAGCACTGCTTTGGAAGACTTCAACCTAAAAAAAAGGGTAATTAGAATTAGGAGTAAACTTGCAACCTTGAGTAGCAGAGGGCTTTGGGATTTAATTCTCACAGTGTTCCAACTGAGATTTGAGCCTTTGGGGTTTTACTTCTTCTATTGTAGCATAGTGATCCAAAGACAAGCAATTGGTATTGAGAGATGCCCTAAAAAGTTAGGGAGAAGACTGCTGTTTCGACAGACAACAGTGTTCCTTCCTCAAGAGAGTGACCATATTGCTCTTTGATCTAAGACCCAGTGACATTATAGAAAACAACAAAGTAAAAGAAGACAAAACAAAAACAAGTCAGGGAATGTTGGAGGGAAAAACACTTATTTCCATTCCTGATGTTTTCTTCCATGTGGAAAATATCTCCATTAAAATAATTTTAGGAGCCGGGTTCGGTGGCTCAGCCTGTAATCCCGTACCTTGGGAGGCTGAGGTGAGTGGATTGCCTGAGCCCACAGGTTCGAGACTCACCTGGGCAACTTGGTGAGACCTCATCTCTCCAATAAAAACAAACAAAAAAAATTAGCTGGATGTGGTAGCGCATACCTGTAGTTCCAGCTACTTGGAAGACTGAGGTGGAAGGATCGCCGGAGCCCAGCAGGTCGAGGCTGTGGTGGCCGGGAGCAGCCACTGCATTCCAGTCTGGGCGACAGAGTGAGACTCCAACTCAAAAAAAAAATTATTTTAGGTTGTATAGAAACCATTACTTGGTCCTCCCCAGAGGAAGAGGAGAGAATTAATTTCAATAGTGAATTTTTGAAGGGGATATTAAGGATAACTTCCTCTCTTCTTCTTGAGAATTAGGTATTTGTGGAGAGCATGTGTTCTTTGATCCTTTCATCTATAAATTTCAGAAGGGTCCCCTTAAAGATAGCAGCCATCTTCTTCTCAGGCCTTAATTTTCTGTTTGGTTCACTGTTGTTAAGACCACCATCACTCATAACTTTTCATTTTCATGACCATGTTGTTGACCTCTTCTTCTTTCTTCTCATAGTGTCCTTGTCTGCTTTGCCTGTACTAACAAGTCTGACCTCAGTATGAATGACACAACACTCATCTCTAATTCTCATCACTAAGTGAAAGCTTTCTTTCTTTTGGTCTTCCAGGACAATCATCATTCTTCGTTTTTAAAATTCATTCAATAAACATTGAATACTTTCCTAACAGATCTCTTTTAATGGTAGTTTACAGTTATTTATTCTGTCCCATAAGTTTTAAAATGGGTGAATTGATTACTAGGCAATAACAATTTTCTTTATTTTATCTTATTCTTGAATTATATGCCTTTTAAAAATGTCCCAAGCTTCTAGCTATTGAACAAATGATAAAACTGAAGAATAGCACATAATATTCACATTGCCATAGTCCCAGCAATTAATGCTTTCTACAGTAGTTTGAAATCAGCTAACTCATTTCTCTCTATTTTTTAGGTGAGTATGTTTGTATATTTATATTGATATTGATTAGAAGAAAATATAAAAGTGAAATATAAAATAAAAGACAACCATATCAATTAAGAGCAGATGATATCCTTACAGGGGCAAAATTTTATCTAATAATCTGATACTAAACACGAGATACAAAGATTCAGAACATAGCTGTGACTCATGGTTTTGATTCTGCTTTTAAAGTCATTTTAGATAATAAACTCCTGTAGGTCAAAATTATAATTTCCATGGTTCCTTCCAGAGAGAATCTAACTCCACAAATGAGGACATAGACACATTTAATAGTGCGATGCACAGAGAATTATTACAATCTGTGTCCTTTAACATACACTTCCTTTACAGAAGATAATTCTCTGCTTTGGGAAGAGGAAGCCCTGATTTGGTTAAAGATCTTTCCTTGTTCAGACATTGAGCCAAGTATGTTCAAGAAGAGGCACTCTTATCTTCTTTCCTTTTCATAGTCTTATTCACTTTGGGATTCTATGTTTATGTTGATGACATTCAAACTTAGGCACTCATTTATTTAAATGAGCATAAGAGTCATCTAGCTGTGCTGGAGATACAGAGGAAGGCTCTTAATATGTACCCACTCACCCACCTGGCAAATTCCTACTTTCAGAATTTTTCCAGTTGTCATCTCTTTTGGAAGCCTTCCTGATCTCATTAATATGGGCTGAGTTTCCCATCATGCTTCAGTTGTGCCATGGGAGCACCTCTATTGTGGAACTCATCGTACTGAAGATTGTCAGTTCATTATTAATCTGTTTCTTAGCTTGGAGTTGGTGTCTTGAGGATGAGTATCCTGGCATCACCATTTCTGTTGATTGTACCAACAAACACTTATTAATCATCTAGCATTTTTTGGTCTTTTAGTTATCTATCTGCAGTGTAAAAACTGTCTCAAAACTTATTAGCTTGAAACAATAATCATTTTATTTGCTCACTGGTGTCTAACCTGGGGTGGGGCTGGCTGTTGGTCTTACCTATGCTGCATTTCATTAATGAGTCAACTAGAGACCAGGCCCAGCTAAAATGCTGAGGGCGAGGTCTCTGTCTCTTGTAATCCTGCAATCTTGTAATCTTGTATTGGTTGGAGCCTTCCCTCGCATCTTCATATGTAGGTACCTAAGTCAAGTTGGATGGGTGAGGATCTTGGAGTGCGGTTGCAGGGCACAGCTCTTCAGGACCAGGTCTTCTGCATTTGAAGAACAGGGAACTGCTGGGACCTACGATCTGCCTCATGCTCACCCCAAATATCATGGTTAGAGGTGGACAAGGGAAGCATAAACAATCCCCTTTTGGAGAAAGTAGCGAAGGGGTCAGGGTTGTAGTTCAGGCAGGTGGACTGATGGATGGGCGGTAAGAAACTACTTGATCTATAAGAAGTTAAAAACAACACTATAACTGCCTGCATCTCAGAATGTTTTCCTCTCCACACACAAGCAAATGTAAACAGAGCCAGTGGTAATAATCTCATCCCAGTTGGAAGAGATTGTTCCACCTTCTCCCTTGGTAAACCAGTGCATAGCAATCATGCATACATTGCAATTTTGCCACGAGTTTCTTGATTAGGTCCAGTTCTGTCCCTGGGGAATGATTCCCCATGGCTCCAAATTTCACTCCATTGAAAGCAGTGCACCTCAGTAGTTAAGACCAAAGCCTCTGTTGACACAGGCTTCAGGATCCAGAAGTTGGGGTCCAGCCAGAGAGGCTAAGCAGATTCTTGGCTTCACGCAGGAAAGAAATTCAGATGAGCCACCAAAGTAAAGGGAAAGTAGCTTATTAAAAGAAAAGAGGAACAGGAAGAAGGCTACTCTTCAGAGCAGTCCCTGAACATCACTGGGGTTTAGTTGGAAAACGAAAACAAGTTTACAGAAATAACAGAGAGTAGGGTTACCCCGCTGACATGACAGCCCGGGCTTGTCTATAGGAAGAACAGTAATCATACTTCTCTAGGGTTTTATTTTTATAGTCATCTCTTGATTATATGCAAAGAAAGGGGGAGAATATTAAGGATTTCTGGAAAAAAGGTGGAGAATTCTAAGAACTGGGATTTCATCCTGTTTGTTACCATAAATGGGCAGGATTGGAACATCATGGACTGGAGAGTGTGTTGGTTCCGCATGCTAATGTATTATAATGAGTGTATAATGAGAGGCAAGGTTGGGTAGTGGACAAATTAGTTGCCATCTTGGTTCTAGTTGGCTCTAACCAGTTCTTAACCTCATTCTACTTTTCTTTGTGGGAGACAAGGCTATCCATGTTTCTAGAGAAACGGTCTCAGCTGCAGGTCCTGAGAAATTAGCTATGTTGTTTATCTTAGAAAACTCTTCTACTTGCCCTGAAGAACTCCCATCTCACAACAATCTGCAAATTGTATGATTCTAAGCAGATGACTTAATCTCTCTGAGCTTTCTTGTCTTCTTTTGTGACATGGGTATTTTTCTATAGTACTTAGAGCTGTGAGAGTGTTGTGAGACTTAGATGAGATATTACATATAAAGTCAGTAGTGTGTTATATAGATGAGACATTACTTATAAAATGAGCTATTAAATATATTGCAAATAAAAATCTTAAACAGTGCCTGAAATACAGTAAATTCTCCAAAGTTGTGTGCTGAGCCCATTGTTATTTTACATGTGTCTCTGCTCTGTAAAATATAATATGAAGATTTGAAAGATACTGGACCCAGGAAAGTGGTTTATGCTGCTCATATAAAAAAAAATATACATATATATGTTCAGCTAATATATACTATATATAGTATATATTATCTATAGTATGTAAACTTGAGTATAAACTAAACTAAATTTTTAAGTTATAGTATATATTATCTGAATATATATACTATATTTACAATATATAACTATATTATATTACATTATATATATTTCCTTTCTACATCTTCATTTACATAAGAAAACAATTTGGAAGTCTCAGAAACATTCTTGCATTTGGAAAGAAATACTTTGAGAGAAGCGGGCAAAATAATGCTAAAGATCAGAGCCAAGTATAAATCTTAAAATAAAACTGAAGCATAGATTGATTTGAAGTATATAGGGCACAAAAGCAGTGTAAAAAAGCTGTAATTTAGTTAAGTTTTCCAGCAGGTTTAAAACATGGTCAGTGCAGCATGAGTGATTTTGTAATGGTCTCTTTTGTTATGAAAAGGGCACAAAAAGTAAAATCAGATGCCATGGCGCTCTCCTTGCTGGGAGGATAGTATCCAATTATCCTCCTCCAATACTAGCAGACTGTAGTGAAACATTATGGGGTGGTTGCTTGCAAAGTCCAAAGTGACAGTCCTGTCAGAGAGTCATATCCTACTTGCCCTTCCAGAAAGCACTGCAATATTTAAAGATATCAAGAAGAGTTGAATCTTTTCAGAAAACTTGTTGGGAGTCATATATATTGGAAGGGAAACAACAACTGCATTAGATGTGGGGACCATTATTTGTGCTAAAATGTCTTTTAAAACATACTGTCTGCCTCTGCCTCATTTTCTTGGAATCTGTCTTGAATCCCCTTTCTCCTTCTTTCACAGATTTGGATCATGCTAAGTTTTTAATCTGGCAAGATCTGGATAGGAGTAAGGTAGAATAAGGTAAAATAACTTTTTCTAAACAATGAAGAAATACTTGAAGTGACATCATACACTCAGATTTAGAATTCACTGACCCAAGGCTTTTCTTACTGGGTTTATACCCTGAATCTCCTACTTTGTGTGTCTGACTCAGAATTTCACAGAACTGAGATCAAAGAATTTGTATACATTCACTGTCTGTGAACTCAACTATCCATTGAATTTGTATACATTCACTGTCTGAACTCAACTATCCATTCCTTCAATCAGCAGACTCTAATCTTTCTAGGTGTTAGTTGTTTTTAGGCTATTATTCCTCCTATCATTTTTACTATATGATACAACACAAATGCATTGTTTACACAGAGACCCATGTACCACACCTGGCTAACAGCTGCTGATTGCCTTTTGAGATACGAGGTTCAGTCTTTTGGTGCCTATTGCATTACAGACATTATCTGAAATGATTGTCACAATTCTCTGTTCTGAATTCCCTGCTGCCCTATCTCATCAACTGACTATTTCTATCAATTTCTAAAAAATTCATAAATTACTCACGTCCCTTGGGTATACCATCTAGATGCTCTTATACTATCTAGATACTATTATACCATCTAGATGCTCCTATTTAAAATTAAAACAATTTACCTTGGAAATTATTAGTTCTAGTCTGTAAAATTCTCTTCATTCCTTATCCCAAACTTGTGTGGTCAAAGACCAAATAGACCTTCTACCTTAGCTACTTAATTAGGACAGGTGTGTTTTGTGTTTTCATATTTAATGTGCTGCTTAGCTCTCTTGGGCTGAAAGTCACAGTCATACATCAACAGCTTTGTCTTTGTTTGTTTTCTAATTAAAATATCCCAGTAGATTTCAACCAAAGGAAGTACTGCACATATTGACGAGTTTAACTGAGCAGGACATGTTCTGCATGAAATAATTGAGTCTTTGTAGGAAATTATTTTAAAAAATAAGTTTAGTGAATGATGTTAATCAGAGCAAAAGAAAACAAGTATAGATCATTGCAGCCCAGAGATAATCCACACAGTCCGCCTTGGTAAATACCATATTTTTTTTTCGTTTTTTTCTTTTTTCTTTTGATTTGGAGTCTCACTCTGTCGCCCAGACTGGAGTGCAGTGGCCGCTCCTGGCCACCACAGCCTCGACCTGCTGGGCTCCGGCGATCCTTCCGCCTCAGCCTTCCGAGTAGCCAGAATTACAGGCATGCGCTACCACGCCCAGCTGATTTTTTTGATTTGTTGTAGAGATGAGGTCTCGCTGCCCAGGCGGGTCTCGAACCCGCGGGCTCAGGCAATCCACTCACCTCAGCCTCCCAAAGGTGCGGGATTACAGGCTGAGCCACCAAGCCCGGCTTATTATTTTTTTTTTTCTTTAACTGAGCACTGTCTGTAGCAAAGTAGCAAATGGCACAATTATATGGACAGCTTGGATTTTTTAAATCTTGTCTTTCCTGTTATTTGATGAAAGGAACAATGAACAGAAAAATTGCCAGCAGACAGGAAAAGAGAGGAGCAAAGAAATGTTCCTAGAATTGACTGCTGCTTGTGTCTGCCAATATCACCCTGAGGTAGCTGACAGAGGGGCTCAGGAAGCTTCACTATAGCTTGAAGTGGGGGGAATTCTTTAGCTGTCACAAGAGGAAAGCCACACAAAATCCTCTAACCGGTGGGCCCACCCTTGAGTTTTGCCTGTAGTCTGAAGTCTTCACTGGACTGAGGATCTGCAGGGTCAATCTCTGAAGGGATGTGGCAGATTGCAATCTTCAAAAAGACTAAGGCAGTATTTCCAGTCACACATGGTCTGCTGGAACCTTGCCACACCCCATCAAGAGGTGGGGACTATTTTCTCATCCTTTGACCCGGGACAGGCTTGCAACCGGTCTGCCTGATGGAGTGAAACAGCAGAAGGGATGTTATGCCACAGCTTCAATCTGGCTCTCTCTTACTGTGACACTTGCCCTTGTAACCCAGCCCTGTGAGAAAGCACAGGCAACACGGGGATACCATATCAAGGGGTTCAGGCCAACAGCTAATGCCAGCATCACCTATTTGAGTCACCCTTTGTAATGTGATTCTGGCCTCCAGCTTTGCGACTCAGCAGACCTCAGACAGCATGGAGTAAAAGTTAGTTCATTCCTGCTGTTCTAAGAGTCCGAATTCCTGACTCACACAAGCCATGAGCATGACATACATTTGCTTTATGCACTGAGTTTTGGGATAATTTGTTTTGCTGCCTTAGCCATTGGAACAACAAATATTAGCTGACTGCTTCTTAAAGTAGCCGAATTAGTCTCAGCATATGTATTATATGTAATGTGGAATGCAAACTTCAAACAGACAACAAACCATTACTTATTTTCTCTCCTTTAATTGGAAAGCCAGATATACTTTCTCCCATATTTTCAGTTACTGCTTCTGTGTTTTCTATTATCATTTTAAAGGTCTTACATATTCTGAGATTCATACATTCAGTTTTATAAAATTACAAAATTTCTGCAAGGCAAATACAAAAGACAAATTATCAACTGAGGGGAAAAATAAGCCACCCACTTAACAGATTGTTAATTTCTTTGATTTATAATGTTTCTACAAATCAATAGGAAACAAAAACAACCCAATAGAAAAACTGATGTCTTAGTCTGTTTTCTGTTGCTACAACTAAATACCTGAGACTGAGTGATTTTTTTTTAATTAAAGAAATGAAATACATTTCTTACAGTTCTGGAGACTGGGAGGTCCAAGGCTGAGGGGGCACATTTGACCAAGGTTTTCTTACTTGAAGACTCCAGAGTCCCCAGGGAGTCACAGGACATTATATGGCAAAGGGGCCACACAAGAGGTAGTGGAACTGGCTTTCATGACAGATGCACTTTCATAACTAGCCTACTTCCTCAAGAACCTGTTAGCCCACTAATCCAGGGCTGTATTAATCCATTCATGAGGGCAGCGCCTCTTAAAGACCTCACTTCTCGATACTGCTACATTGGGGATGTTTCAGCATGAATTTCAGAGGGGACAAATATTCAAACCACAGCAATTTGTATCAGAGACGTCCTGAAAATTCAGATAAAACAAAAGTACAAATTGCCCTTGGACACATGAAAGAGACCTAATCTCACTCATAATAAAATAAAGGAAAATTAAACTAGGATACTGAAATGCTACTTTTTCCCTTATCAGAATGGTGAAAATCAAAAGTCTGGTAACTTAACTAGTTGGATGAGGGTGTGAAGAAATAAGCATTCTTATTCTTTGCAAGGCAGTTCAGATTAGAACAGTTTTACATACAGACACATATATATACACACACATGTGTAATCATATGTATGTATATGTTTATTCATTGTGACATTGTTTATAATGGCAAATGATTGGGAACAATCAAAATATTCTTTAATCAGTACTGGACTATATAAATAATAGTATATTTCTATGATGGAATAGTATATAGTCATATTTAAAAACAAATGAGAAAGTTCTTTAAGCACGGATTAAGTGATATGCAGAATATCAAACACAGTAAGTGAAAAGCAAGATGAAAAACCAACTGGTTTTAATAATAGCTGTGTAAAAACTTTGTAGAATGTTTCTCTCTATATTTATATACACCCATATATATGTCCGTGCTTGAGTGTATACCTATATTTATATATATATAGTTTATGCATTCATAAAATATCTCTGGAAGAATGTACAAGGACTGTTAACATTGATTGCCTAGGGGAAGAAAAGCTGAATAACTGAAAAAAGGTAGAAAAGAGAATTTTCACTGTTTCATCTTTCTGTAATTTTGTAACATATGAAAGTATTATCTATTCTAAAATAAATAAAATATAAAAAGCAGTAACTCTAAATTCAGTTATGTTATAATATAATTCATGTATTTGTACCTCCCCACTAGACTAGAAGCATCTGGAGTGTACGCCTTCCATTTCCCCAGTGACTACCTGCAATAGTGCTTAGCACAGTGCAACATTCACACATTTCTGGAAGGAGTGCAAGCACCTTCTGGTAAGTAGGATGGTGTAGCCACAATCCACTCTGCCAAAGGGTGCCGGGGCTTTGAAGGTAAAATTCCACATGGCACCAGAGGGCCTCTGGGAAGACATATGGTTGAGGCTTGTCCTGCGCACAAAGAAAGAAAAGATCCATATAGGATTTGGGTTGGAACAGGAGGACCTTAGAGGCACAAGGTTGCAGTAGATCCTCTGGGAACTTTGAGTAGACTGAGGTGACTGAGCAGGATTGCTAGAAGGGGAGAGCGTGTGCAGCTATGAAAAACAAACAAACAAACAAAAAAACCAAGCATGGTCTTCATTTTGCGAGCCTGAACAGGGAACACCAGTTGTTTATCTAGTTAGTGCAAAGGCCCTGGCAGTCAAACAAAGTCTGATGTGCTTTAAGTGATTGGTGACTAATTGAATTGGGTGGTGGCTGCCTACTATAATTCTTTATCACTTCACTAACCAAGCCACCATATGTAGCTTGCTTGACAGATGCTGGCTGCTTGGAATAGGGAAATACAATTCAAAGAAACAATTTTTAATGCTATAGTGCAGATTTAAAAGCCATTCTGTCATCCTCTGAAGATAAAAAAATGGATATATTCATCTGGTATTTTCAAATAGATGAATTCGGCTTACATTTACATGATAAAAACACATCTTTCATATACACACAAATTAGCATTTATAATTTTAACATCTGGTGTTTATATAATGCAGACCCTCCCCCACCTTGCAGTTGTTACTCCAAAGTTTACTTGTAAGTATGTGATTTTTCCCATAGAAATAATGCTGTAAGTGATACTCAGATTATTAGGCCAGTTTGCAGAAATTAACTTAAGTATCATGTACTTGAATTTTTTTTTTTAGGTAAGCAATCAGGATTTATTGAGAGGACAGGAAAGCTCCCACAGTGGAAGGGCACCCGAAAGGATTGCCCCCTTTTAAAAAAATGTTTTATTTATTTTCATTATTTTTTAATTTATTATTTGTGTGTGTGTGTCTGAAGTTGTATATGGAGCATTCTTTGAACTCAACATCACTGTTATTCATCCTCTGTGTTGTTCTGAGAAAACACATGCTAACAACATCGATTTATTTCTTTTTGTGTGGAAATAGAGAGAAAAGCATCAGCTTGTGAGTACGAGCAAGTTCTTCATCCTGTTGTCTCTATCTCTCATCCACAGTAAAGATTCTAATTCAGATGCATTATTCTCCAGGTGTTCACTGATGGATAATAAAGGACGACTACTCATGGAATTTAATGCTAGAAAGGCTTGGGTGCAAATTTCAACCTCTGCCTCTGATGCCCTATGTTTTTTGGTAAGTCAGTCAGCTTCTTTGAACCTCAAGTTCTTCATCTGTGCAATGAGGATCAGTCTACCTACCTTACTCGTTTTTGTATTAAATGCTATAAGGTACACAAAACAGAAGCAGAATAGATGGTGTTAAGATGTGGGTATCCTAGTTAGCCTTCCTGGCTTCAAAATATTTGACCTATATGGTTCTATATTTGACTTTGGGTTAGTAATGTAACCCAGAGGCATGCAAACCTTTTTGCATATTTAGAATCATCTAGGAAGACTTTAAAATTCCTGCTAAATAGTCCCCAACCCATATCAGTTAAATAAGAAATTCTGGAGGTGATACTCAAACATATGCATTTTTACACTCTGCCCTGCCACACACACAGGTGAATCCAATGTACAGCTAGGTTTTGACTTCTGTTTATCTGTAAAATGGGGAAAATTATAGTTTCTATTTCTCCATGGAATTAGAGAATTGAAATAACAATCCTTCCAAGCACTTAGCATGGCACCTGGTGCATTCAAAGCACTTGATACAGTTTTACTTTTATTCCGTGAAGTGGTTGTGACAGTGGAGTTATCCCACATATCTGAGCTTTTTAGAAAATTGAACAGGCTCCTGCTCCTGTTCTCTCCTGTATTTCATTTATATTTTTTGGGCCCGGATCATCTGTCACAGTTTTCCTGTATAATAAAATTGTAGTATGTGGCTAAAAAATGGACACCTGGCTTCCTAAACCAGATCTGCCCCTAAATGGCCCTGTGATACTGGGCAAGGTTTTCAATTTGTCTGTGTCAGTTTCCTCTCTATATTTCCAGCAGAATGTAATTCACTAAATGCTCGCATGCTTCAAAGGAAAGAAAGGCACTGTCAGGCTCAAGGAACCAGGACAAATGACTCTCCAGGACCTTGTGCCCCTCTTGGCCTTTCCTGACAATGATGGCTGTGGTTCCCTGGAGGAGATGAGACAGGAAAAGGGGCCAGATTATTTCCCGGCATCTATTGCTTGTGCTATCATCTCCTTAGATTCCAAAATGGAAGGAACGGGGATAAATTAAGCTTGCTCTTTAATTTTTTAAACCATTAAAAATAATAGAATCAACATAACTGGAAGGGATATTAGAAACCATATAATTCAGTGTCTTTGTTTTGCTGAAGCGGGGAGAGACCTTAAAAGGATTTCTGAGCTCAGACAGGTAGCTGTTAGCAGAGATGGGACTACAGCTAGTATGTCTTAGTCTCCTTGTCAATAACTTATTTTTATTTTCCATTGTTCCATTTGGAAAAGATTATAGAACAAGGAAACAAAGCCTAAACATTATCCAAAGTAGAAAAAAGCCAACATTCCCTTGTGCTGAGAAGATTAACCTTATATATAGCCAATGGATAAAGTCTTTTGCAGTAGTCAATAGTAGTCAACTCAAACCCAACTTTGTTTCAGGCCAGAGAGAGTTTTTAACTATCTATCTATCTATCTATCTATCTATCTATCTATCTATCTATCTATCCATCCACTTACCTTGCTCTCATCTGGTGTGGAATAAAATATATTTTTTGTTTTTTTGTATAAAATAATTTGCAGACTCTTCTAGAAAGTAATTTTATGACAAAATGATGGGATGACTTCCTATCAGGTTTTAAGTAGAATAAAACATCTATTGGTAACCTTGTATTAGATACTTATTGATTTTCTGCCTATAAGTGATGAGCACGATAAACTTTAACCAACCATTCAAAGATGTGGTGATCTTTGACCTGTATTTTCGAATTATCTTTAATCAGAAACCTTGTATAACTTTAGTCTACTATAAAATTTCTCTAATAGAGAGAAGTCATTGAGTTGCCCTTTAAAAGAGCCTTTTCCTTGGAGCACATTTGAAATATAACTTTGACATGTGCTTATCATTCATTTGTCTGAGAGACTGTTTTAACATATTTCTTTTTATCACTATGTGACTAGGTGATTCCACTGGCAGTCAACTTTTTCTGTTCCAGAGGCTTGAGTACAAAGGTAGAGATTAAAAGTGAGTGTTGGTCCAGCCTCTCATCAGAAGAGGTTGAGTGAAGGTTTTCAAGTCATGTGCTTTCCAGGTAATTAAGTTGGTGGAAGCCTGATCTATGAGATAGACAGTTCTGAGAATTAAGTATTTTCTCCTCAAGCTTCAGCTGCGGGAGAGCATCTGAGTCTCCTGCCACAAAAGCCCTCAGTTTTTTGCAATTATAGGTCACACACACTCCTTTGTGAATATTTTACCTGATACCTTCATTTAGAATCTCAGCACAGGCAAAGGTTGAGGGAATTAAATATGCAGGCTGGTAACAGACAGAAAGCTCAAAGCACAAGGCTGGTGTCTGCTTTATAGACACTATTGGTAGCAGTCACAACCTCACCGGCTCCCCACCCCCCAATGCCCAATGCACACTCTCCTTCTCCCATCAGTACTGCTTACTTTCTTCTATCTTTCCTTCAACCAGTGCATGTTTGTTGCATTACTGTAGGCTTGGTGATGGATGGGGCACTGCAAGCCAGCAATGAAGAAAATGACGTGGTCCTCATTTCCACAGAGCACTTGGTCTGGTGGGAAGACAGGCACTGAACAAGTAATCACGCTTCAAAAGAGGCTAAATAACAGATGCAGCCCATCCTAGGGATTCAGAACAGGTCTGTCTGAGAAAGTGATTTTTTTTTTAGTGTTAAATTGGTGATTTGTTTGTTTGTTTCTTTATTTATGAGTCAGTGATCTATCACAGAAACAAAGAACAGAGTACTATATGTTCTCACTCATAAGCAGACCTTGAACAATTATAATACTATAAGAAAGGGATTGGCAGTAGTGGGAAACTGTCAGGGGAGGGGGTGGGGTTGGCTGTTGAGGGAAACTACTAGGGGAGGGAGGGGCATACTTCACCAACAAGGGTACCTGCATAATCAATGTTTGTATAACCAACACTTAATTGTACCCCACATCTTTATAATAAAAAATAAAGATGCATACTCAAAAGAGAAAGTGATTTTTAAGTGGAGACATGATGAGCAAACAGGAGATAAATGGATGAAGCGTAAGAAAGGAAGCATCCGTCCAGACAAGAGATTCAGAAAGGCAGTTCTCAATGTCACCATCAAAGAGAGGGAATGAAAATCATAGAGCCATAAAACAGCACATAACTGCCTGTGCTTCTCATTCTTGATCTTGAAAACATCTGGTCACTCACATATGGATTCTCTGCACATATCTTACTTGAAAACTCAGAACTAGTGATTAGGTTTCTGATACTCCAATGCTAAAGTTTATTCCGGTTTATTCCTTTTTTTCATCAGTACTCACTCTGTTACCCAGGCTGGAGTGCAGTGGTGTGATCATAACTCATCACAGCCTCGATCTCCTGGCTCTGGTGATCCTCCCACTTATGCCTCCCGAGTAGCTGAGACTAGAGGGGCATGCCACCATACGACTAATCTTTCCTTTGTTTTGTAGCAATGGGGTCTCATTTTGTTGCCCAGGCTGGTCTCTAACTCCTGGTCTCAAGAAAACCCCTTGCCTCGGCCTCCCAAAATGCTGGTATTATGGGCGTGAGCCACCATCACCTGCCTAAATTTTATTTCTTTTGACCAAAGCATTGTGTCCTGGAATAGCATTAATAATTTAGAGTATATTTCACTACACTGAGAAGAAGAAATTATATCTAAAACAGCAAATGGAGAGGTTGAAGAAGGGACGTCTCAGGAGGCACCCAGTGAATGGCTTCATGAAGGTTAAAACTACATGGGATTTGGTAAAGTATAAAGTATAAAGTTTTTCTTTGGGGATTTTTTCTAACTTTCATATAATTTTTATTTTTAAAACTTTTTTCTTCTTTATTTCAGTGACTTTAGGAGTATGTTCTCATTTATAAGTGGGAGCTGAACTCAGATTCTGCAAAACCACAAGCTAAGAATATAGCAAGCCAAGAATCAAAGTGTTGAAGTTGGAAAGCGAAGTTCCCAACCCTTCGGAGACCATGTCAATGTGAGGAAAGACAGGAAGGGTGATCATGCTTTTGGTTACATGGTTGCATTGTATAGTGGTGAAGGAGCCTGGGTTTTAAGTGAACCCACCACTCCCACCTGTTCACGTTGCATCCAATAGGTGACCTTTCATCCCTCTGCCCTCACCCCCCTTCTGTGTCTCTAGTGTCCATTTTACCATTTTTTGTGCCATTTTGCAGATCCACAGTTTAGCTCCCACTTATAGTTGAAAACTTGAGGTGTTTGGTTTTCTGTTCCTGAGTTAGTTGGATTGAGATGATGTTCTCCAATTCCATCAGAGTTGCTGCAAAAGACATTATTTTATTTATTTTTTGATGGCTGAATACAATTCCATAGAGTATACATACCACATTTTTATTATCCACTGATGAGTTGGTGGGCAGTTAAATTGATTCTACATCTTTGCAATTGTGAATTATACTGTGATGGACATACAGGTGCAGATAACTTTTTTATATAATGACCTCTGTTCTCTTGGGTAGTTACCTAGTAGTGGCATTGCTGAATCTCATGGTCATGTTTTAAAATACAGAAAGTATACAGAATATTGAAAATACCTATCTGCCTTACATACCACTACCTGTAATTATTCATGTGTTACCATATTTGGCACCCTTAAAGTTAAGAAAATTATATATTACAAAGTAGAACATGAGGTTCTATCTGATGAACTGCATCAAGCTAAGTGTAAAAGAGTTGTGATTGAGCACTGGAAGTTGGAAATTAAAGTCCAGGACCCTGAGGAGACCATGTCAATGTGAGGTAAAGAAGGGAAGGCTGATCTCAGCAGATGAAGTGATTATTTATTGGCAAGATTGGGAGTCAAAGCAAACTCAAATGCTTTCAGGAGCTAGAACAATCAAGTAGATAAGTGAATCTGTCTTGATGTAAGGTGATAGAAGGGGAAGGTGATGACAAGGTTCAGATGATGTGGCCTTCCTAGAGGGGGGAGGAGGAGGGGGAGGAAGAGGAGGTGGGAGAAGAAGAAGAGAAAGGGAAGGAAGAGGGGGAGGAGGGGGAGGGGAAGGAGGAAGAGGAGGATGAAGAGGACAAGAAGGAAGGGGCAAGAAGGGGAAGGAGGAAGTGGAGGGGAAGGAGGAGGGGGATGATGACGAAGAGAAGAAAGGAAGGAAGAGGGAAAGGAGAAGAAAGAGAGGGAGGAGGAGGGAGAGTATGAGGAGAAGGAGAAGGGGAAGTAGAGAGGAAGGAGAAGAGAAAAGAGGAGGAGGGGACAGATGAGGGAGAGGGGGAGGGGGAGGAGAAGGGGAAAGAGGGGGAGGAGAAGGAGGAGGGAAAGGATGATGAGAAGGAGAAGGAGCAGGAAGAAGGAAAGCAGGAGGAGGAGGGGAAGAAGGAGGGAGAGGATGAGAAGGAGAAGAAGGGAAAAAAGAGGGGAAGGAGGATGAGGAAGAGAAGGAAGAGGGAGACTTGTAGGAGAAGAAGGAAAAGAGGAATGAGGAGGAGGATGGAAAGTAGGAAGGAGAAGATGAGGCAGAGAACAAGGGACAGGAAGAGGGGAAGCAGGAGGAGGGAAGAAAAAGAAGGGGGAGAAGAAACAAAACAAAATAAAACAAGGAGGATGCTGAGTTTAGTCCTTGATGTCCAGTTTGTGATCTCTGATCAAAACAGAATGGGGTAGAGAAGGAGAAAGTGGAAACATGCAGAAGTGGCCAGGCCAGGTGCTACTGACATTCCTGATTCATTCAAGGCTGACTCTCCCTGACTCACCCTGTGTTTGTATCTGAACTTAAAGACTAGAGACCATGGGAAGAGTCTGAGCTATCTCCGGGCAGTGATGCCTTGGGGCTACAACCTGCTGAGAAAGGAGAGTTCCAGAGTTGGGTCAACAGCATTATCAAACTTTGAAAGTCAAGAAAGAAGTCCAGAGTTGAGAGCATTACCAAAGAATGGAAAACCTGAAAATGTCTTCTTGGTAGGATTCTGGATAACCTCAGCATTGGCCCACTGGGTACCTGGAAAGGTGTACCAGAAAGGAAATGAAGATAGAGAGAGAAAGGAAGGAAAAGACAGGAAGGATGAGATAAAACAAATGTGAAAGGGATCCCAAAGCAAAGTTCCTCTCTTATTGTTACCTGAAATATGGATCTTCATGAAGAAACATCACCAAACACTTTGTCAGAATGCCTGGACTTGGATTCTGGGCCCTGCTACTATTAAGATATATAGTTCTTGAGCTAATTACTTAATTTCTCTGAGCCTCAGTTTTCTTATACATAAAATGGCATGATAAACATCTCATGGATTCACCGTGAACTTTCATCAATGTAATGTATATGAAATAGCCTATATATGATAAGTTGTTGTAAAAGAATGTAGTGTCATACCCTACTAAATATAAGCATCATCTTAAATACACACACACACACACACACACACACACACACGGACTAGGCATACAAGCTGCCCAGGTAGAGAGGAAACTAATTTTTGTTTGGATCTCTGATGGACCATTTTTGGTTCCGTACACAGCAAGTACTTTCAGTGTTGTCTTACCAAGATAATCTTTCATAACCATAACAACATGTGTTCAATCACCAGAAGGCCATACATTCAGACCCTCTGTAGTTTAGAATTTGAAAATTGAATGCTAAGGATTAATGAGGACTCTGCCAGGGCACTTTGCTGATCATAAATTTTTCTTCAACCCAGAAGAACACAAATATTTAGGATAAAAGATTATTCACGTTGTTAGAGTAGCATTCAAACTGAAGTATGGCAGTTGTAATTTCTTCTTCCTAGAGTTTAATCGTCTGGTTGCCTGCTTCATCATCTGGGCGCTCCTGCCTTATGCCTCACTTCATCATCATTGTTTTTTCCAACCTAAAATACTTTTTCCTCCACCTGTCAGAAAGCTTAAATTTCTACATTTACAGATTTATTCCTCAGGAATTTTCAGTTAGAGTGTAAAATGTTTTGCAAGTGAAGGAGAGTCATAGATCAGCACTCTATAAATTGTTAACACCTTGGTGTGAATTTGTTCCTTAAATTGTTTGGCAATGAGTTCCATAAAATAGTTTCAGTAAACTGGGATCAGATTGTCCTCTGTTGATCCTACTCCCTAAATATCTTTTAAATCTCCTGCTCTCTCCATTCTCACTGTTAGTGTATTCTTTCACCTGTTAAATATCCTTCCAATTGCGGTGCCTGGTTTGGAGGCCAGTGTTTTCAAACTTCAGCATGGTTAAGAACTACCTTGGAGTGCTCATTAAATGATACAGGACCTCAGATCACTTTCAGAAGTTCCTGTTTAAGTTTAGGACACTATATTACATTGTAACAAGTCTCTCAGGAGATTCTGATGCAGGTGGTTCTTGGATCTTATCCCAAGAAACTTGTTCCTTGATCTCACAATCTAAAGTAGCATTTCTAAGACAGGCAAGGTGGTTCCAATGGAAGGCTGAGGCTGGGAGATCACCTGAACTCAAGAGTTTGAGTCCTACCTGTGCAACATAGAGAGACCCTGTCTCTGCAAATCTAAAAAAAAAAAAAAGTGATTAAAGTAGTATTTCCCCTCCAATCCTTGCTAAGCTATTTTTATTACAACTTCCTGGTTATCTCCACAAAACACTTATCAGGCCTTCTTTTTCTCATTAGAATATAAGTTTCATGAAAGCAAAGTCTTGCCTGCCTTATTTACCCCTGTGTCTCTAGCTGCTAATGTAAGCCCAGTTTAGAGTGGTATTTCTAATATGTTCTGAATGGATGGGTGATTGAACATATTACCTCAGGCATAGGTTACTCCTAGTCTTCGGGACACTTTTTTTGTTTCAATTTTTCAGAGTTAATTTTCAGAATGAGGTTTTTAATCTTATTGTTCTCGCCCTCAAAACTTCTTGGTTTCTGGGCCAGTTACAGAAGAAATGTAAACTGCTTCATACAACAAAAAAGACTTTCTAAATCTTACCCTTACAGCCGAATTTGGGGCAACTGTCCTCGATTTCTTCTTTTTAGCAAACTCATTTCTCAAAAGTTCCTAGGCTTTATTACACACATCCATGCTTTGGCTAATGCTGTTTTCCTGACTAGAACAGTATTCCTTTTTCCACACACCCATTCACTGACTTGCATTCCCCACGTATTGTTTAAATCACAATTCTTCTGAATTTTAGATAAAATGCACTTTTTCTGTGAAGTTTACCCTAGTTCTTCCAGTTATTTTATTTTATTTATTTATTTATTTTGAGTTGGAGTCTCTGTCGCCCAGACTGGAGTGCAGTGGCCGCTCCCCGCCACTGCAGCCTCGACCTGCTGGGCTCCGGTGATCCTTCCGCCTCAGCCTTCCAAGTAGCCGGAATTACAGGCATGCGCTACCACGCCTGGCTGATTTTTTGATTTATTGTAGAGATGAGGTCTTGCTGCCCAGGCGGGTCTCGAACCCGTGGGCTCAGGCAATCAACTCATTTCCCAAAGGCGCGGGATTACAGGCTGAGCCACTGAGCCCGGCTATTTTATTTTATTTTTGATACCCCCTCACTCTTTTCATGACATTATTAAGACATTTCCTATATTATTTTTGTGTCCCTTATCTTTGTATCACAAGGGTTTGTGACTGTGTCTCTCAAGATAAATATTTAATAACTATTTAATAAGTGATCCTTGAATGAGTGTAAACAGTCTACTTTCTTCCAGAACTAAGAATAGTTCTAGGAAAAAATCAGACAGCTTGAGCTTTCCAATATCAAACTTCATCATTGATCTTGGCTCCAGTGAAATGGGAAATAAAGAGGAAGAAAGAAGGCCTTAGAGTTCCCCAAGGTCCTTGGACACATACGTTTGTTTCCCTATTGATCCAGTGCCTGAAATTTTTAGAAATATTTTTTCCTTTAATAGTCTTAAAGATATTTTCTCAGGAGGTGCAATACTGGGGATTTTGTTCTGTGATTTGACCAGTTAAGGGTTGAAAAAGGTAAACTTCGAGGGGAGAAGGAGAACTTGCCACTTTAGATTTATTAAGGAACTGGTATGGTATATTTAGCTCAATCTCTGTAATATGGTGAGGAAACAAGAATATCAGCAAACTTCCAGTCTGATTTTTATCATATAATATCTATTAAAGTCCATTCAACTCTCCATTTATCCATCCATTTATTAACTTTTCCATTTTAATCTAATTTTCTGTCAGACTAGGAGAGGAATTAACAAAAAATATGTTAAATATATCAGGCTGCAGATATGCTCAGAAGTAGGAGCCCATGTACCTCTGATGGTGGGAATTGAAGAGTTTGCGTAACATTTTACAACAAAGTTTCTACTGAGACAATGATATGACAGATGTGAAATTTCAGAGCAAGATCTCAGATCAACAAGGACATTACTGACAAAAGACACAGGAGGAACTTTCTCCACGTCTCTTGGTCTCATCATTTATCTGTAAAATAAAAAAAAAAAAACACACGTTCAGAGAATGGGTAATCAAATCAAAGTTGTTTCAACCAGCTTCTTAGGAGAGGATTTTGTTTTTTAGTGCTCTCCTTCTTCCCTTCAAGCCTTGTGAAGAACGCTTTCCTGTGACCATTTAGAAATGTTGAAGTGTGTTCTCTGTATTGAGGGAACAAAATTGACTGATGCCTGATGAATGCTTAGGGAAGGCAGCAGATTATAGATTATTGTTCACTCCATGGATTTGTTAGGGCAAAGTGAGTGAGCTATCTGGGAGCTGATTCATCCTAACCCAAGAGGTCTTCTGCTTATGGGATTCCAAGATTAATGTCCCTGTGGGGTAGAACATCTAGGAGAACAGAGTTTGTAGGGAGATTCCCACTACTGTCTAAAGGGAAATATGCACTTCACATGTCAAGGAACTGCAATAGAGGTTCTCAATGCATAGGAATTTCCCAGAATTATACATTAAGTAACCAGGAGACAGTAAGCCTTAAAAATCTGTCATTAAGATTGCCCCAACTTAGGCAATAATAGTACTGTTTATGAAAATTTGTCTTTTCCCTCAATTTCTAACTTGAGAGGGGAGAGAACATACATAAGCAAGGTGGAGAGAAGATTAAAAAAAAGTGAAGACGAATGAAATCAAAACTGACCACACATCCATTCCTTGACTGGAAGTTTTGTTTATTGAAGATCCCAGGTTGGGAGATGAAATAAAATTTACCTCTAAACTAAATGTAGGGCTTGAAGTTTGCTCAGGATTAAGCATGCTAATTAATCACCAATGGAGTCTGTGTTTGTAAGTTAAGAGGGACTGTGATTCTGAAGGTAACTCCAGTGAGTAGGTCAACTAATAATTTTCATCTTGGGACAGAAGTATCATTAAGTGGAATTTAAAGTGTTGTGAGAGATAAATAAGTAAATAAGTAAAAAGGTGAGTAAATAAACCAAAAAAAAAGTAAATGCATTGTGATTTGATTCTTTCAGAGGGTCCACTTGTGTAACATCCATACCATAAGAGCAGTTGGAGGCCCAGAAACTTTCTTGCAGGGAGAGGAATGGTCTTCTCACCCTGTTGCAGATGAGAACTTGAATCACTGAAGAGTAAAACTGGACCATCTTTGGGCTCCAGATCCCAAAAAGAGCTAAAGACAGTTACTATAGTAAAGGCAGAGAATTATGTGAAAACTCGAACACCGAGGGCAGGTGCTTCCTTCCCCCTCTCCTCTCCCCACTTGGTTCACAGAATTCTAGCATTAGTCCAGGGATGAGAATGTGAGATTTGTCTCTGGAGGAAATGCACAGACTGAGCACTGTGCTATACACATAATAGCATTGTCTTACAATATTTCTATTTTTTTTTAAATGTGGGGTACAAATGAGGGTTAGGTACATATGTAGTGTTCTAATTTTTAACGAAACCCAGTACATAGTTTTGTGATGCTCTCCTCTATGTACACAAAACTTCTATTGAGTTTTTTTTTTTTCATTTTCTTAAATGGGAGCCGAAATTTATAAATCATCCAAGAATGTCTCTATTGTGAAAGACAGTGACAAAAGTAAGTCAGAAGCAAATAGACACAATATGAGGGGGAAAATGATGGAAGTAAAAAGAAACAAAGTTAATATCTTCAAAAAGATAAAAGGTGTTACAAAATGAAGCAAACAAACAAAATAGATTATAATCAAGAATCAAAGAACAAAAGAAAGATCTTGGAATTGTAAAAGTCATGATGACTGCAGAAATGATCATTGAATAGAGGGTTTAAAAAATAATGTAGAGAAAATGACCAGAAAAGAAAAACATAAGTAAGAAAATAAAAAGGAAATTAAGAGAGAGAAACAGAATAATGTTCCAAGAGCAGAGTAAGAGAAGTTCTAGAAAGAAGGAAGAGATAAAATAAAGGGGAGGGAATAATAAAAGAAATATTTAAAGAAAAGTTCCTAGGATGGAAAATACTAAAATTCAGACTGAGACGCTCCACTGATTGCTGAACACACAGTCATATTATTGTGAACTTTCAGACATGTTGGATAATGATACAGTATTAAAAATCTTCCCCAAAGGAAAAACAAACAAACAAACAAAAAATTAAAGATCCCTCCCCTCATGCCATTCCTCAGAAAGCTATAGGAGTATATAATCCAACAAAATAGAAGAGTAAACGAAGAAGGAAAAAGAAATAGAAGAGATGTAAGAAACTCCCAGGATGGTGGTGAACAGAACCCCAGCAGTCACCCTGAGCACACAGGCCATCTTTTTCCTACGTTAGCAACAGAATCTTGACTGCAATAGTCTTGTAATAGACCTACAAAAATATCTAGAGAATATTTTCTAGGTGGAATTTTTACAAATTTTATTTGAAAACCATACATTTATCCTATGGAATGACGAATCTACTGTTAACTATTCAGTTAAACATAGTTGCAAACTTCTTTTTTTATTTGCCAAGAGTAACTTTCCTCTCTTGTGCTACTTTTTTTCCTTTTCCCCTTTCTCTTTCTCACTCTCTCTCTCTCCCTCCCTCCCTTCTTTCCTTCCTCTCTCTCTCTCTCTCTCTCTCTCTCTCTCTCTCTCTCTCTCTCTCCCTCCCTCCTTTCCTTTCTTGTTCTGAGAATTATATAGTCCACATCTCAGGTAATCTATTCTGCCATGGTGTTTTCTGCATCCTTAGGGCAATAAGTTATTTACATTCTGCTCTCTTAGGTGTTAAATCCAATTTTCATATTGGAGTCTCCAGATTGCAATAAATCTCCTGCTAGATTTTTAAAAATGGTCTGGGAATTTTCTATACGTATTTATCATCATGGTAGCATGGACAATGTTTTAACTTCCTCTGGGATCCTTCTTACTTTAACTTGTGGCATGGTTGAACTGTCACTAGCTTCTCCTTAGGTCTCCCAGAGATTTAATACTTGAGAAGGATAAGGTTGTGAAAACTATAAATAATCACATTCTATAATGAGTTTTTTTCCGTTAAATTAAAGGAAGAATATAAATAATTTAGTTGTTAGTATTCAAATAAAGCTTTCAATTCAACTGTTAATGAGTACATACCAATGTATCTAGCACTATTGAAAGACTGTCAGATTCAAAGCTACGTAAACTGCAACTACTGACCAAATATACAAACATGAAACAGAATGTAATATATTGTTTAAAGTATTTAAACATGTGGCACAAACTATGAATGACTTAGGAAACAAGAGACTAATGTCTGTTTCTACAAGAGAGTGATGGCTGTGCCCCTATTACAAAATGATATTGATTCTAGCTGGCAGAGGTGTTCACAGATTGGGAGTCAGCCAGCAGTTGAACTCATGCAGAGAACCATATGTCAAAACTAGACCTTTTGCAAGTGATACAGTCAAGTCTGTCTGCAGTAAAGCCCTTGCCACAGACAAATATTTTAAAGACAATCACAGAGTTCAAAAGTCATGTTAAGTCTTGGAGGATAGAAACAAAAGTAGACAAAAATGAATTTCAAATGTCCAACAATATTGCCTTGCCAATCTCCCATATGAAATGTGATCAGACACTTCAGTTTCCCACAAAATAAACTAAGATGACAAATTTTATATAATGAGATTCCTTTCCTTTTTTTTTCAGGCATATATTTTCTGGGGTGAAGAATTATCTTGAGGATAATAAGAAAGTCTCTTTTTCTTCAGGGGCTTTTGCTAAATGTCAGTCTATGCCTAGAGTATAAAAATTATAAAGAAGAGGAATAATTTTTTCCATGAGATGGAAAAACTTATTATTAGAGACTTTGGGTTTTAAAAATGTACCTGAAAGATGTTTGAATATCTCTAACAACCATGAAGACATTTGCCTGCCCTCAGGGCAATATTATAAATTTTCATTCATATTAAAGATAAATGTAGATGTTTAAATGACACTGCCTAAAGTTAACTTGGGCTTCAACACTCCATTTGACCAAGTTAGGCTGTATGATTGCAGAGTTTTCTACATTCTCCAAAGTGGGTTTCAGAATATACAATATTACAAGCGCATATCTCCCCAATGGCAAGTAGGTTATGTGAGATTTCACTGGCTGTGGTTGGTCTGACTAATGTTTCTCTGGCTTCTCTTGTTTACTTCTCTCTGAACTAAAAATGTGCATAGGAAAGAGATGTCCACTATAGGGAATTACCTTTAAAAAAAACCAAGTTTCATAGATGTAGAAAATAACAATTTTCTTCCACTTTTATCTACAGATATTCTTTGAAATGTTTTTAAAATGAAGGAAAAATATCAGTTTTAATATTACTTTTGTGAAACCCACATGAGAACCCTGAAAATCTTACATTTTAAAATCAATTTTTTTAGCCCAGTCCATCAAGTGACTTAAATATGCATTAAATACCATTGACCCAGGCATGTGGAACAGTTGGTACAAATTCAGAAGCCTGCTTGGGGACAATAAAATAAACTATTTGGAAATGACTTTATAGAGTGTTTAAAACAGTAATATCTTGTCTCTATCATTTAACACCTTTGATTTCTTTATGTTTAAAATCAGTCTCATTTTTTTCAAATTCCTAATTATATATTTAAATTATTTAAAAGAACACAAAGATATAGAGTATAACACAGAAGAAGACATTGGAAAATAATTACTAAGATGTAAAGCAAGTTAATTCTTTTTCCAATTTCTGTGGAGTATTGTGAAGATCACATTCCAATATCTTTATGGGAATAGGATCCACTGCAATGGAGAAAGACGGAGGTAACGTGAATAAAAGTCAATTGCCCGGGGGCCACATATGATCTTTCTTGCTCTGCACAATCAATGCAGAAGACCGTCCAACTCAAGCATGTTTCCCACTGTGCAGAGCTTTTGTGAGACGCTCTCAAAGCATATGGTCAAGAGGTATGGTGTCCTGAGTAAAGCAGTGACCCAGATAACTACTGGCTTCTGAGAACACAAAACAAATCTATTATGAGACCCTGGGCTCATGGAATAGGTTTAAAAACACTTAGAAAAAAGTCACAAGTTTTTCACTGAAAGTGTCTTCAGCATAGTTTGATTTCAATCAGCATTTGTGGAAATGTGTCTTAAATGAAGAAGTGTCTGAATACATGTTGCTAAGTTAGAAAAAATGTCTCTTTCTCTATAAAATAGTTAAATGAACATTTTCACTCATTCTATCACACAACTTCATAAATTTTGCCTCCCATATAAAGAAGTTTTCTTTAGTAATAACAATAATATTAAAAAGTGACGTTTTCATCACTTCATCATATTCCATGCAGATAAGGTTATTTAATGAAAAAGTTTGATTTTCAATATATAACAGATAGTTACTAATATATAAACCAAATATTCAAGGTATACTTGATTAAAGAAATGTAGGGATATTTGCTTTCTTGAAAGAGATCTCAAAAGCATGTACATTTATTATTATGATTGGATAAATATTGTTTATGACTGAAACAAACTTTATATTGATTTGATAATCCTTTCTTGAACTTTATTTCTCCAAGAGTTAATTTTATTTTTTTCCATATTTCATAATTTTGTTGATCATTTAAGTCTTATCATGCTCCCCAATAAGTCTATAAAATATATGTTTTTGTAATTTCCCACTTGGTCTAATCTGTCATGTAATTTATTACTTATCTTTGAAAATATATCTCTTGAAACTCTCTGAAATGTTTTACTCTATAGAGCCTTTCCTTGGTACTTCTTTCTAACTCTCCACTTTTTTTATTTTATTTTTTTTGTTGGCGTCTCTGTCACCAAGGCTGGAGTGCAGTACACTACCATGACTCACTGAAGCCTCCACCTCCTGGGCTCAGATGATCCTTCTGCCTCAGTCTCCCAAGTAGCTGGGACTACAGATGTGCACCACCATGTCTGGCTAATTATTTTTGTAGAGACAAAGTCTCACTATGTTGTCCAGGGTAGTTTCAAACTCCTGGGCTCAAGCAATCCTCTTGCCTCAACCTCCTAAAGTGCTAGGATCACAGGCATGAGCCACCGTGCTCAACCTAGATGCCCCACTTTGAGTCCATTCTAGTTTACTGGCCTCATTTTTGCTAGAGAACATCCTCTAGCAACTTCTTAAGAAAATATATGTGGAAGTACATTTTTAGAGACGTTACAAATTTGAAAATATCTTAATTCTACCCACAAATTTGATTAATGATGTAGGTTTGTATAAAACCTTATATGGAAAATTATTTTCCTTCAAACATTGAAGAGATTTCTTCTTTGCTTGCTTCAGATATGGCTGCTGAAAAGCCTCATGTAATTCCAGTATCCTGTTCTTGTGTAGGACCTATTTATTTTCCCTGGGAATTTTTGGAATGTTTTCTTTATCTTTGGTGTTCTGAAATTTCAGTATGATTTGCCTCAGTGTGAAACTTTCATTCATTGAGTTGGTTTTGGAGAGTCATGTCTGTCAGAATTGGAGAACTGGTTTTATTTATTCCACACAAGTATTTTTTGCTCTATCTTTCTGAAACTGGGTTGTTGAACCTCTTGTACTGCTCCTTGAATTACAAAATTTTTTCTATTCTATTTAATATATAAATATATTAAAAAGTAAACTGCTAGCTTTTCCAATCTATTGCTATCTATTAAAATTGTTATTCTCTTTTTTGTCTTAATTTTCATGAGGTAATATTGTTGCATGAATATTACTTCTAATATTATTTTGCTCTTTATTTTAACACTACAATATTCTTCCCTACCTCATTGAGACTATTATATATGATATCACATAATATATAATATAATGTTATTATATAAATAGAATGTTATATATTTTGTTAATATTTCTTTTTAATCTGCATTGTCTCTATTTTTTTTTTAGAAAAAAATTTTGTTTATCTGACATGCTTTATCTTTCATGCTCAAAAGTTTGGTGATCATATTTAAGAGTGAGTCACTAAAATCTTGATTGCATAGAAGTAGTTTGTAGATTGGTGATTTCACTATGATGTCATGAATTTGACTTTTTTCACCTGTCAATATCTATTGAATTATTTTCTGGAGTGATTCCGTTTCCTAGAAAAAGATCCTTCTGTCTCCCGCATAAAAAGCAAATGCCCGGCTACTGATGCTCTGAGCAGATTTGGATAAAGACTCTCTAAGAGCCCCTGTACTTCCTAAGACCCTTTACTTTCTTCCCAATCCTGTGCCCAATCTTGTACTCTGTCCCAGGGGCTTGGGGAACAGGAGGGGTTGGGAGGAGCAGGACTTCTCTTTTCAGCTTCTTCATAGAATGCACTTGCTGTCTCTTTTAAGGGTTGGGCAGAATAGTCAGTTGACTTCCTAATCAGGCAGTGGGTGAGGAGTTGGGGACCATGTGGGGATCTAATTATTTGAAACAGATTTTCAAACAATTTCCCCATTTCAGTCCCTTTCCCTGCTCTGCCTTCATTTGCAACTTGTGCCTCCAATTCCTAAGCTTATCTAGGGTTTGGCCAGGAAAAACAAATTGGCTTTTTTTTCTTTTGCTTGAGTCTGGATCTCACCTTTGCTAAGTGGTTTACTTTTTCTCTATTCATCTTCTGTCTTTTTATATTACAGTCCAGAGGACAAGTAAAAATGTCTACTCTTCTGCTGAAGATGAAGTTTGCACTTCTTTTCTTTTTTGGTGGGGTGATTTTTCAGTAAAAAGAAAGCAGAATTTTTTTAGTCTGCCCTCTCTTTGGTTAAAGTATTGGGAACGAATAAAGGTGTATTTATTATCTGTTTTGTTTTTGTCACACATAAACAACGACCCCTATGAGATTGCTCTTATTTCTTCGTGATGAATGTAAGAAAGTTCAGAGCCTAATTTTCAGGTCTCCTCTAGCTGAATATGTTTCTTAATCTACATTTTAGTTGTAATACATTTCACTGTCATTTTCCTTTATTGGGATTATATATATGTATCCACACATATACACATTTGTGTATATATATGCACACATATTTATTTTATGCTGAGCTGTATCTATTTCGTAACTGAATTGCAAATATTCTTTGGCTCCCTGGGAGGAAGCAGATAATAAATGAATAATAAAAGAAGGAAATTAAGAGGGATGGAAAACGTAAGGAAGAAGATGTGGAAAGGAAAAAAAAAAGAATTTAAAGAGAAAGAAATTTTCAGCATTCTCAACTATAAATGAAGACACTAAAGTTACTTTCTATAGTTATTTTTAAGTTGATATATACAAAAACATGTCGAAATCTGGCATGTTGTAGGCACATAATATGTGTAAGTCCTACTCCTCCCACTTCAGACATATACCTTTACTCTTCACTGAACAGCTTTACAAGCCAATCAAGAGTTAGTAGACATACTTAATAATAGTAACAGTGATGGATGCTTCTCTTTTTTTGTTTTGTTTTTGATTTGGAGTCTCACTCCATCGCCCAGGCTGGAGTGCAGTGACACGTTCACAGCCATCCCAGCATTGACCTGCTGGGCTCAGGCTATCCTTCCGCCTCAGCCTTCCAAGTAGTCAGAACTAAAGGTGCGTGATATCATGCTTGGCTAATTTTTTTTGATTTTTTATTGTAGAAATGAGGTCTTGCCAAGTTGCCCAGGCTGTTCTTGAACCTGTGGGCTCAGGCAATTCCCTCACCTTGATCACCCAAAGTGCTGGAATTATAGGCTTGAGCTACTGCACCCAACCCGCTGCTTCTAGTTTTATAAAGCTCTACCATGTGCTGGAAATTGTAATGAGTGCTTTACATAAATTATTTCTAGGATTAAAGGTTATAATAAATAAAAATTTTTTGCACAATAATTAACACATAAAAAGAGTTCAAAGATGTTTTTCTTTAGAGAATTCATTGCTTTCCTTTTGTAATTTCATTTAACTTTCTCTGGACATTTTCTACCTTTTATTTGTTGCTTTATAGTATTCCAAGCAGGCACCGGACTCAAGGCATTTCTAGCTGTTTCTATTTTATTTTCATATTTACATTCTAAGGGACCTTTTGCTTAACTCTTCTGCTTACCACTAAATTTCTTGGGCCTAGGTGGCCTTATGAGATTCCTGACCTCATGCTGACCACAGCTTCCTGGGAATACAGATTGTGTTTCAGGTTACACTGCAAGATAGCTAGAAACCCATGCATTTTAAGCAGGAGTTTTAGCTTAATATTGACAGCCCATCTGTTTTTTTCCTTATTTGCTTTTCAAAGATTGTATATGTTTGTTTCCCCTCAGCTAGCGCACCTTCGACTATTTGATTTTTTTGTTGTGTGATTTTATTATATGCATTTCAGTTCTTCTCATTGTAGTAATTTATTTCAGTCCTTGAGGACTTTTGTTAAGGATTTTCATTGCACCAGCTTCTCTGACTGCCTAATGCTAACTGCTTTCTTCTCTATTAGAATTCTTTTCCCAATTATGCTAAGATGCATATTAATAAGATTTTGTCTTTTCAAAACACACCCAGTCAAGAGTGAAAATACACAGCAATTGCACATTTTTTCTACTATTAAAATTATAACATCATTATTTTTTAAAAACTTGTGGATGTGCATTATAATTTTCCTAATGGTAATGTCCTCTGAGAAGCTGACATTTTTGTTGATAATAACCATACCTACATTTTCTAAATTCTAATTACTAAAAGGCTGTGCACAAAATGAACTAATAATTACAGTGAATGAAATAGAAAACAATGATAGGCCCCATGAGCTTGTTTTTCTTTGATAAGTCTATGTTATTTCATGAACTTGTTCATGAGAAGATGAATGAAACTGACAATCTAAATGATGAGGAAGAAGCTGATAACTGGATCTTAAATGTTCATCTCTGCACATTGATGTCAATTGAGGAAACTATTAACACTGGAGGAAACTATATAAATAGCTCAACTCGTGGCTATAAAAGAAAAGGAGAGCATAATGGAGTCAGAATAGACAGAAATGATAAAGATAATATGTAAGGCAGAAGTAAAAAAGACATTTAAGGTTTGGTTTTTTTAAAAGCAGGATTTATTGAGAGGACAGAGAAATTCCTAGAGTGGAAGAGGACTCGAGGGGATTGCCCTACGATCTTTAAAAAGTGAAAAACAACATCAGAATTTGTGAGATTATCTGTTTTCACTGTATTGTGGGATTAATCTTCAGTGATTTATTTCTGTAATTGAATTCTAGGTAGGCCTGGCTCTTATGATTTTGAAATATAAAATATATATATGTGTATATATGTATATATATATATACTTATACATATATACTATATATGTATAAATATATGCATAAATTCAAATTTGAACATCTATAACATTGCTAAAGTTTGACTGTATTTTAATTTTAACTTTAATAATTTACGTTCTTACTTTATTCTTCTTTGGAGATGCACGCTACAAATTCTATTTCTTGCCATGATTTTATTTTTTTTAATGATTGTTTTAGATTTAAGTGTACATGTGCAAGTTTATTACATAGGTATACTGTGTGATGATGAAGTTTGAGTATTTGTCAAGTCCACCTCCCAGGCAATGAGGTGATACCCTATGGGTGGTTTTTCAACCATTCTGCTTTCCCTCCCTTCCCCCTTTAATTGTCCTCAATGTCTGTTGTTTCCAACTTTGTGGTCATGTGTGCCCAGTGTTTAGCTCCCACTTATGAGTAAGACCACATGGTTTTGATTTGCATTATTTTAAATAAAATGTTCCTTACACCTTTCTCTTTTCCATATTTATGTTATTACTATTGTGATTATTGCAATTTCGTAAGATTAAAAGTGAGTTTGGATATGTCATAAAAATTCAGCAATTTAAAAATTTACCAGTTTTCCTTCCTATGAGATCAAACTCATGATAACTTTTAAAATGCTTCTATTATTAGTCGCCATTTAATTGTACACTGACTGTTTTCTGGTGAATTAAATTTTTATTATAACCTCTTTTATTCATATAGAATTATGAATTACAAACTATCATTTTGCTACATCTTTCTGACCATCATATGAGGTAGACAGACTAGAAGAGATGACTTCCATTAAAGGCACAAGTGGAAACAACTAGTCCCTTGTTTAATATAAGATGTAACTGGGGTACACAACTAATTTTTTCCCATGACCCTGTGCTACATCTTTTAGAAGTAATCCGATTTCCCAATACTTTACAGTATGAGAGTAACAGCTATAAAATCTACTCCTGGTAGGTTAACTCTGGACCCAAGTAACCTTATCAAAACCTTTTAGCATGGTACATGTTAAGGCATTGTTACACCTATAACTCAATTGCACATCTGTGAGGTCCTGATGAGAGAAAATTGCAACTAAGCCGATCTGAAAGGTCTAAGTAATACAATGTTCAAAGATGGATCCATATCTTACTTAGGCCTGTCACATCCTTGTCAACTACTCAGATGGCAAGCTAAGGCAACTGAGTGAAGCGATTAGAGGGAAGGCTCATTAGAGGTGGACTCTGATGAAAAACCCAAGCACTATCAGAACCAGTATTTTCAGGATTGACATCCTCAGAAGCCCTGTTGTTTGTCTACTAAGAATGAACTCCACAGTGGAGAGTCCTCTAATTATGTGTTTCAACTATTAAACTATGAAGGAATTCTTGGGACATCCCTTACCCTGTTGTGGATACTGAGAGATTAACTTGTTTGTCACTTGGCTTCTGAGGAGCAGAGACAACTTGAGGGAACCCTGAGCTTAGTCTTGGATGTGACGAATCTCTCAACAGAAAGGGTAATTTTGAGTTCCTTCTATCAAATTTAAATTAAATTATATTGACACTTTTGTCCCAAACTCCTTTCTTTTCTTTTTCTTTCTCACAGTCAATGGGCTTTTGTTTTTTTCTTTATACTTACAATTTATTATTTTACAATTCAGGGTTAGGTATTCAAATGGTCATGGTATAGGTAAAGTTTGGGCCTCAGTTTGGTCCCCACTTCACCTGGTTTGAGATCAAATACCCTTATGATGGAGTGCTTCCCCACCTTGGCAGTTTCCCACTACTGCCAATCCCTTTCTTTTAGTATTATGATAATTGTTCAAGGTCTTGTAATGAGTGAGAACATGTGGTAATCAGTTCTCTGTTTCCATGATAGATCACTGGGAATTAAAGACTCTAAGTCCATCCAAGTTGCTGTGAAGTTCATAATTTTGTTCTTCTTTATGGCTGTATAATATTCCATTGTGTATATGTACCACTTTTTTTTATCCAGTCTGCTTTCAATGGGCAGCATGGTTGGTTCCATGTTTTACTATTGTGAATAATACTGCAATAAACATGTGTGTGCAGTTATCTTTTTCATAAAGTGATTTGAGTTCCTCCAGGTATATTTCCAGAATGGGGACTGAGGGTCATATAGAAGGCCGGTTTTTAGGTCTCATAGGAATCACCACACTGTTTTCCACAGAGGTTGTATTACTTTGCACTCTCACCATCAATGTAGGCGTGATCATTTTCCCCCACATCCTCTCCAGCATCTTTTGTTGAGCTATTGATGATGACCATCCCAACTAGAGTTAGGTGGTACCTCAATGTGGTTTAAGTTTGCATTTCTTTGATGATTAGTGAGGCTGAGCATTTTTTCATGTATCTGTTGGCTGCTCATATGTCTTCTTTTGAGAGGTGTCTATTCATATCTTTTGCTCACTTTTTAATAGGGCTGTTTGTTTTTTCCTTTTTGGGACATTTGACTTCCCTGTAGGTCATAGAGGTTAGGGCTTTGTCAGATATACAGTTGGCAAATATTTTTTCCCATTCTGTGGGCTGTCTCCTTTCTCTGGATGGTTCCTTCGGCTTTGCAGAAAATTTGCAGTTTGATGAGGTTACATATTTTTATCTTATCTCTTAGCATGGTCATTTGGGGTTTTGATCAGGAATTGGTTGCCAGTTCCAACTTCTATAAGGGTATCACCTGGATTTTCTAAGGTTCTTAAAGTTTGAAGTTTTATTATTAGCTATTTGTCCATTTAGAGTTGATTTTTATGTATGGTGATAGGTAGGGTTCTTGTTTTAATCTTCTGCTGTGGTCAGTCAGTTTCCCCAGCACACTTTACTGAATAGGTTCTCCTCTCCCCAGTGGTTGTTAATGGAGGCTTTGTTGAGATGAGTCGGTTGAAAAATTGAGATTTTTGCCTCCAGAATCTCTGTTCTGCTTCATTGTTCTAGATGCCTGTTCTTGTATGGATACCAGGTTGTTTTGATTATTGTAGCCTTACAATAAAGTTTAGTCTGGAAGTGTGATATCTCCTGCTTTGTTTGTGTTGCTGAGGATTGCTTTGGTTATTCATAGTCATTTATGTTTCCATACTAATTTCTGTATTGTCATTTCTAGATCTGAAAAGAATGAGGCTGGTAATGTAATTGATATGGTGTTAAATCTGTAGATTGCCTTGTGTAGGATGGACATCTTAACAAGGTTAATTCTTCCAATCCATGAGCATGGAATATTTTTTCATTTGTTTGTGTCATCATTGATTTCTTTGAGCAGTATTTTGTAATTTTTGTTGTAAAGGTCTTTTACTTCTCTGGCAAGGAAGATGCCAAAGTAATTCTTTTGCATGTGTGTGGCTAATGTGAATAAAATTGTGTGTTATATTTGGTTTTCTGCCTCTTTGTTATTGGTGTATAAGAATATGACTGTGGTTTGCATGTTGGTTTTGTACCCTGAGACTTTGCCAAAGTTCTTTATTAGCATAAGAAGATTTTGACAGATTCTCTTGGATTTTCGAGGTTAGAATCATATTGTCAGAACAGAGGGATAACTTGACTTATTCTTTTCCTATTTGGATGCCCTGATTTTTTTTTCTTGTTTGATTGTTCTAGCTAGGACTTCCAACACGATGTTGAACAGTAGAGGTGAAAGTGGGCAGCTTTGTCTTGCTCTGGTTTTCAGGGGAAATGTTTCCAATTTTTGTCTGTTTAGCAATATGTTGGTTATGGGTTTATTGTAGATGGCTTTTACTAATTTGAATTATGTTCCCTCTATGCCTAGGTATTCAAACATTTTTATCAAGAGGGATGCTGGATTTTATTGAAAGTTTTTCGTGCCTAATGTTATAATCATGTGATTCCTATTTTTACATTTGTTGATGTATTTAATTACATTTGTAGTCTCGCAGATGTTTAACCAGTCCTGCATCCTGGGGATAAAGCCTACTTGGTCATGGTAGATCATTTTGGAGATGCATTGTTGGGTTTGATTTACTAGAATCTTGTGGAGAATTTTTGCATCTATGTTCATCAGGGATATTGGCCTGTAGCTCTCTTTCTTTGATGGATCTTTACCTGGCTTGAGTATCAGTGTGATGTCAGCTTCATAAAATGATTTGGGGAGAGTTTCATCTTTCTCAATTTCTTGGAATACTTTCAATAGCATTGGTATCAGCACCTCCTTGTATGTTTTATAGAACTCTGCTGGAAAGCCATCTGGTCCTGGACTTTTTTTTTTTGTGGACCGTTTTCTTATGTTAGAGTCATTTTCCTGGACTATTGCTATTGGTCTATTTAATGTCTCAATTACTTCTTGTTTCAACCTTGGAAGGTTGTTTGATCAGAAAGTCTTCCACTTTATTGGTGTTTTTGAATTTGTTTCCATACAAGTGTGCATTATAATCTCTGATAATTTTTTGTATTTCTTCAGGGTCCATTGTAATTTGATCTTTTGCATTTGATTGTGTTTACTTGTTTTTTTTCTCTTTTTTTCTTTGTAAGTCTGGTTAGGGGTTCATCAATCTTGTTTATCCTTTCAAAGAACCAGGTTTTTGTTTTGTTGATTTTTTTTCTATGATATTTTGCCTTCTGTGTCTTGTGTTTGGGCTTTTACTTTGGTGATCTAGATTCTTCTGCTGAAGTTAGGGTTTTGGTGGGCTTTTCTTTCCAGCTCCCTTAGGTGATTTGTTAGGATGTTAACTTATGATCTTTCCATTTTCTTGATGTGTTTGTAAAGTAATGAATTCCCCTCTTAGTATGACTTTCATGGAATCCCAGAGGTTTTGATAAGATGTGTCTTTATTTTCATTTGTTTCCAGGAATCTTTTAATTTCTGCTTTTATTTCCATGTTGATCCATGAGTTGTTCAGGATCATGCTGTGTAGTGTCCATGGATTAGGGGATAGCTTTGTTGGTGTTGATATTTATTTATTTTTTTAATTCTACTATAGTCTAAGTAGGAGCATGGCAGTATTTTGATCTTATGGAATTTGATCTTATGGAATTTGATTAATTATGCTTGATTTATGGCTGAGGATGTAGTTGATCTTGGAGTATGTTTCATGTGGTGATAAGTAGAATGTATATTCTGTGGTTGTTGGGTGGAGTGTTCTGTAGGAATCTATTTGGTCCATTTGGTCAAGTGCCAAGTTGTGGTTTCAGATTTCCTTGTTGATTTTTTGCCTCAATGATGTACCTAAGGTTGTTAGTGGCATATTTAAGTCCCCAGTTATGATAGTGCTAGTGTCAATATCTTTCTTTAGTTTACCTAGAAGCTACATTATAAAGGTTGGTTCTCCTATATTGGGTGTATATATGTTTAGGATGGATAGTTCTCATTGATGGATTGAACCTTCTATCATTATGTAGTGACCTTTCATATCTTTTCAAATTGTTGATAGCTTAAAGGGTATTTTGTCTGATATTAAGATTGCAACTCTTGTTTTCTTTTGTGTTCTGTTTGCCCAAAAGTTTGTTTTCCATTCTCTTACTTTGAGTCTATGAGTGTCATTTTTGTGAGATGAGTCTCCTGGAGACAAGATATTATTGCATGATTTTTTAAAAATTCTGTTTGCCATTCTATATCTGGTGCATTTAGTCCATTCACGCTCAGGTTAATTATTGAGTTGTGAGAGTTTATTCCTGTTGTGAGGTTCTTATAGGGTTTGTTGTTGTTATTTGTTTGTTTATTTGTTTGTTGGTTTTCTTTTGATTTGGGGGTTTATATGTGTATGTGTTTTCAATCTTTTTCCTGCATTCCTGTGAAGAGTATGGTCATTCTTTTTTTTTCTTTCTTTCATATTTAATACTTTCTTAAGTGTATCTTGTAGTCTGGAAGTGATGCAAACCCTTAGGGATTTAATGTCTGGGAAGGATTTTAATTCTCCATCACTGATGAAGCTTAGCTTAGCTGGGTAGAAAATTCTGGATTCAAATTGCTTATCTTTGAGAACTTTGAAGATTGGACTGTAGTCTCCTCTAGACTGTAGTGTTTCTGTAGATAAGTCTGCTGCTATTCTAATTGGTCTTCTTTGGTAAGGATTCGGACCTTTCTCTCTTGCTGCCCTTAGGAATTTTTCTTTTATACCTACTTTGTATAAGTGAACTACAATGTGTCTAGGAGTTGGTCTTCTCATATGATGTCTTGCAAGGGTTTTCTGAATTTCTTGTGTTAGAATGGTCAGATATCTGATGAGATGAGGGTATTTTGGTTTTTTTTAAGATAATTTCATGGAATGTTTGTTCCATGATCTCTGTTTTTCTATCTGCCTTAGGAATGCTAATTAACCATAGGTTCACCCTCTTGATATAATCACACATCTTTTGGAGACTTTGATCTGTCTTTTTAAGCTTCTTGTCTATATTTTAAACAATTTGTGTTAGTTCCATATTTTGGTTCTCAAGCTCTGTGAATCTTTCTTCTGTTTGGTTAAATCTGCATTCCATGCTTGTCAGTTTGTTATTTATTTCATTTACTGCATTCTTTATTGCTGTACCCTCAGTTATCAACTCCTTCACTCTTTCCTCTTATCTCTCCTCATTTCTATTCATCTTCTCTATTAATGTCCTGATTTCTAGGTTTGTGGTTTGAGATCAGTTGTTCTGGAGATTCTTCATTGTTTAAGTTCTGAATTCTGTATTCTCAGGTGCTGTCTTCCCAGGGGTCTGAATGGGTCCTTTCTTCTTGTTCATTTTTGATGGTCTTCTTCCCCCTTCCCCCTTCTTCTTTAATTCCATTGATCAGTGATGAGGGGATAGCTCTCATTTCTGTTTGCTCAATTCCCTATTATACTTTATGTAGATCCTCTGGATCTGTTCAATTTTGAAGCCGGACAGGGATGAGGGGCTGTGCTTTTTGCAGTTTTGAGATTTGATTAAGATGCTATGGGGGAGCTTGTGGCTCAGAAGATAGCTGCAGATCAAAGTATTCACTGACAGGTTTGTGGGCCCTCTGGGACCCACTTCCCACCACTTTGAAATCTGTCCATTTAGTGTGGATGTATGTATGCCCTATGAAAGCAAAATGAGATAAGAAAAAGGAAAATAATGGCAAAAGGAAGAAGGAGATGAAAGGAAGATGAAGAGAGAGTAGAAAGAGAAGGAAAACAGACAGGTACATCAACTAATAAATAAACAAAGAAACAAACAAAAACAAAACAAAAAACATACAAGTAAACAAAGATACAAACAAACAAACAAAAAACCTGATGATGCACTCACCCTCAAAAATACCCACATGCAAACAGAAAAGCTAAAAAACACCAAAAATCCCCCCAAAAAACAAAAAAAGCAAAAACAAGTAATAAAACATAAATTAAAATAAAAAGAGGAAAATAAAGAACTCCGTCTGGGGCCATTTCTGGAACTTCAGGTTCCTTTCCCTCGCACCGCCATGATTTTTGGCTGTTGCTGCAGTAGGAAGAAGGTTCTGGTCTACAGTCCCACCCCTGTGCTCTCTAGGGGAAGGTGGATGGGGGTGCTCGTGTGTGGGACACAAGCCTGACAGACTGCTGTGGGAGGTGGGTGAATCAGATCCAGACTTACCCAATCCATCTGCTGCTGCTGCTGCCAAGTGTCCCATTCAGAATAGATGTGTCTGTGCCTGGTCTAGCTTGGTGGTGGGGTGTCCATCTCTCTGTGTCCACCCCAGAAGTTTCCTCTCTGGGTCAGTGATGGTGGATCTCACAGGAGTACAAAGATCGCCTCTGGGTCCCAGGTTGGAGAGTAAACTGAGCTGCTTGGGCCAACACAGTTCTCTGCCCATAGTAGGACAGAGAAAATGGCAGCAGTTGATGTCTCCTTGCTGATGGTAGGGCTCAGCTCCAGATTTCCTTCCTGTGCCTTCTCCATGGTTCCTTCTGCCACTGCCTAGCCTGCCACGTTGGGTGGTGGTATGAGCCAGGTACCAGGTGCTGAGGAGCAGCTGACTTCTGCTGCCTTCTCCTGAGAGACACCTGAGAGTGGCTGATGAGCCTGCATGTGGGGGCTCCCATCTCAGGGCAGTGGTGGACTGCACCCGCCTTGGGAGGGGAGCCCTGGGTGTTTGATCCCAAGTCTCTGCTCAGATGAACTTTCACTCACTCAGCTGCACTCACTAACTCACTAAGATTGTCTTTATGGATACTCACCCTTGTAGAGACTTTCACACTCTCACTTGTTTCATTGCCATCCTGCTTTCAAGGTAAAACCTTTTACTTAACTCATGAGAGCGTCAAATGATTTCTCTTCAGAGCTTTTGGTAACCCCCTCAACCAATCAAACAAAAAATCGAATGCCTGTTTACAACAAGGTAGGGGGTGAATTGTGTGTGTGTGTTTGTGTGCTTGTATCTACAGGCCCAATAATGATTAATAAATGGTTCTAAGACTGAAATTAATTAGGCTTAGTCTGAAATTAATTATTCTGTGGACAATACCAAAGTTGATACAAAATGGAAACTGCCCTACTGAGCTAATACAGAAAATATGACTAAATTTAAACAGAAAGCAAAATACACATAAGCCCTCATAAACCACTTGCTTGTAGACTGAAGCCTACGTTTTGGGAAAATTTTCCATTTGTAAACATGTTTCTAACAGGATATTAAACCATGTCTTTAATATTTTGACAGAACTATTAACATTTGATAAAATAAACCTCACAGGTTAGCATTCTGTTTTACAACTCCCTAGATTCTTGGAGATTGTAGAAGATTATGTTGAGCTAAATGAGATGAAATAAATAAATATAACACTGGTTAAGAAAAAAAAATCTCTTCTCATTCAGAGGTGAGTATGGAATGCGTACCAATGAAAAGATACTCTAAATCAGAAAATTTTAAAAATATTAAATCAGATTAACATTGACTTGGATCCATCCAAAGTAATAAGGTCTCATGGATAAAATAATAGAGTAGTGATCATAAATTCTGGATTCAATTCATTGTTCTGCTGCTGAAGTTGTATTTATCTTGCCTCTAACCATTTAATCATTCAGCACACATTAACTGAACACCATCTACAGGAAGCAGAAATGTAACGAATAAGAAGATGAACTCTCCGGGCTCGGTGGCTCAGCCTGTAATCCTGCACCTTTGGGAGGCTGAGGTGAGTGAATTGCCTGAGCCCGTGGGATCAAGACCCACCTGGGCAGCAAGACCTCATCTCTACAATAAATCAAAAAATCAGCCAGACGTGGCAGTGCATGCCTGTAATTCCGGCTACTCGGAAGGCTGAGGCGGAAGGATCGCCGGAGCCCAGAAGGTGAGGCTGCGGTGACTGGGAGCTGCCACTGCACTCCAGTCTGGGCGACCGAGTGAGACTCCAACTCAAAAAAAATAAAAAAGAAGATGAACTCTGGGGTCAACCTGTGTTTGAATTCTGACTCTTTCCTTTATGGCTATGTGACCTTGCAAAATCACTTAACCCTTTGGTGGCTGAGTTTGTACCTGGAAAATGGGGATGAGAAAGATAACTTATACCTTTGTTGTACATATTAAGTAAACTAACATGTATAACATTCTTTTAAAAAGTACTTGGCAGCCGGGCTCGGTGGCTCAGCCTGTAATCCCGCGCCTTTGGGAGGCTGAGGTGAGTGGATTGCCTGAGCCCGCGGGTTCGAGACCCGCCTGGGCAGCGAGACCTCATCTCTATAATAAATCAAAAAGTCAGCTGGGCATGGTAGCGCGTGCCTGTAATTTCGGCTACTTGGAAGGCTGAGGCGGAAGGATCGCCAGAGCCCAGCAGGTCGAGGCTGCAGTGGCCGGGAGCAGCCACTGCACTCCAGTCTGGGCGACAGAGTGAGACTCCAACTCAAAAAAAAAAAAAAAAGTACTTGGCACATATTGCATATTATATGCATCTTTGCTGTTTTTAATATAGAACAGATTAGGGAAATGTCTATGTAGGAGTCAAAGTAGGAGAGATGAGCTATGTACACATGTAAAATAGAAACAATTCTATATTAAGTAGAATTCTATTAACTATTGTTTTTGCAAGGACAATATCCATCACACTTTATCTAGACACTCAGTCCATGTGTTTCAGTTGGGATTTTGTCTTTTCTGTATTTTATGTCACCAGTCCCATAGATGGGTAAGGATTACTTCAGATGTGATCAATAAGTATATTCCATTCTTTTAGTTATAGCATTTGGTTCAGGATAAATATGTAAAATAGTGAGCATCTGACAGAATATTGCATTTTTTTGTCAATCTATTTGATTAGAGATGCTCTCTGTCTGTAAGGATTTTTAGTTTTATGTGTGATGTAAATCTAGGGATGCAAGAAGTCACAGTGGTGATATAGATTGCTTGTGAATAAAGTAAGCTAGAAGAAAATATTGCCAAGAGATGGAGAGAGAGAATGAGAGAAGGAAAGACAGAGAGGAAAAAGAAGGAGAAAGGGAGGTGGTCCTCATAACAGCAGTTGGTTCCCAAATACAGTTGTGCCTACAGTAACATATGACTGTGATTTTGAACCATAAGAGTCAATATGCTCTCTTATTTCTAAAAAGTGTGAATTGGGTGCCTCTGTTTGCTGACAAGGGTCCTTCCTAATTCATAAGAGATGATCATTGACATGAGATATATAAAAACAATGTAGCATTGATGCTTTAAACATGAAAAAGCAGCTCTGTCAAAAAACATTGAGGCAGAATAATATCAGAGCTTTGACATTCCTATGCTTTTAGCATGTTATTGTTTATAAAATATTTGCATATGACAACAGAAAAAATGATCTCTTAATCTTTGCTTCTCAGTCTACCTTTTGAGAACACTTTAACTAGAGAGTCTCTCTATGAGGCCAAGTGATAGGGTCTTCCACAACAAAGACGACTGCTCAGTCTTTCTACCCTTGGTTCTTCTACACATGCTGTTCAGAAAACCCTGATCAGGTTTGAATTAAATTTCTAGTTTTACAAGTGACTCCCCAGCGAGACTCTAGGCACCTCAAGGGCACAGGCATTGCCATATTCATATTAGCATCATTTACTTCTATCACAATGCCAGAAACATGGCAGTGCTCCATATTTGTTAAATTTCCAGATCAGGGATTAAGAACTGAACCAAAGAGTGGTAATGTCTGTCACTAAATGCTATTACTGTTAGCACAGAAACACATCAGAAACCATGGGATACAGTTTGGATGTTTGTCTCCTTTAAATCTCACATTGAAATGTGGTCCTCAGTGTTGGAGATGAGGCCCAGTGGGAGGTGAGTGGATTATGCATGGCTTGGTGTCCTTCCTGCTCTATTATTTAACAGAGTTGATTGTTTGAAAGGGCCTGCACCTCCTTCTTTCTGTCTCCGGCTCGTCTTCTCACTATCTGACGCTCCTGCTCTTCTCTGCTTTCTGTCATGAAGTTCTTGTGGCCTCACCAGAAGCCCAGCAGAGGCTGGTGCCATGCAGAACCGTGTGCCAACATGAAACCTTTTATTTTTAATAAATTACCCAGGATCAGGTATTTCTTTATAACAATGCAGAACAGACTGATGCACCAGGTATGTTAGTTTGCTAGGGCCACATAACAAAGTACCTCAGTGGGTTAAACAATGGAACTTTATTTTCTCATATTTAAAAGCCAGAAGTCCAACATCAAGGTGTTCCAGGTTTGGTTTCTTCTGAAGCTGCTCTGCTTGCCTTCTTGTTCTGTCTTTGTATGGTCTTTCCCTCTGTGTGGGCACATGATTGCATTTTCTCTTCTTATATGTGCACCAGTCATATGGATTAGGGCCCACTTAGAGGCTTCATTTTAACTTGATGGCTTTTTAAAAAACATTTCATTTTAACTTGTTCACCGTCCAGCTTGATTACTGTCCAAATACAGATACATTCTAAGTCAGAGTGAACATAATTGTAGTTCAGTGAATTTTCCTTTCTCTCCTCAGCTCATCCTCAGCTGTGAGATATTCGTGCTGTCTGAGACTACTCCATGCAATACTCTGTTCTGGTCCGTCTCACATTCTAATACTTCTTTCCATCACACTGTGGAAATTCTTTAACCATTTACAATCTCCTCCTCTCTCTCTCATCACTCATCCCCCTCCACCTCCCTAAGGAGCTTTCTCAGCTTCCCTTCTCTGCCGCAGATAGAATGGCCTACCACTTACTACTATCTGGCTCTACTGTAAACAGCCCTATTTTGACATGTGTTTGAGGAGGAGATGGCAAGCTTTGAACCCGCAAATATCAGAGGGGAAGAGGGAGGAGATTCGTCAAGGTCTGGCCCATGAAGATTCTATTTACAGACAATCAGTGAATTCACTAACTTTCATATATCTCTTGAGAATAATGAAGGTAAGCCTGTTTTTGCTTACATTTATCGAAGTTCCTTTTCTTAACCTAGCAAGTTCTGAGGAAGGGTTGTTGCAAGTGCAGAGTCTGTCTCTCTTGCTACGTATAAATAAAATAAATTTGGGGTTTTCAATGAGTGACTGGGGTTGGGGTAAACAAATATTATGTCTAAAACTTAAACTATCATTGATTGATTTGTGACCAACTTATGATGCCAATTCTTTCTGGTGGTAAATCTCTTCATTTGGAATTTTCAGCTGCTGAGTTGAGCTCTATAGGCAGGAGATCCATCAAATGTCAGAGGCTCCCTAGCTCTTAAGAATATTATACCAACATGTATCATTTAGCTATTCTGTAAAGCTGTACCTATATATGATAGATAATACAAAAGGGCAGACCCCCAAAGCGTAAATACTCATGCTTTGAAAATGCTTAGCTAATAGTAACATCTTTGGGTGATACTAACATACATGTTGTGTACTAGCTACACTCTAAAGAAAACATGTACTCCTAGAAAGCCACAGTTGAAGTTATTATTACTTTATGGAGAATTTGCTATTATGTTCGCCAGTCAACTGTTATGACCTATTTTGTAAAGTGTCACTCTTTGGAAAAATGCATGCTATTAGCTACCATGATAAAGGTGTACACAGTTCGATGAATAACCATAACCATGATGGGAATCTTATTCAAACTGGAGGACAGTTGAGTCAGCTACGTGCAATTTGCAGACAAGGGTCAGACAGTTTATCTTAATAATTTTAGGGATTAATGAGAGTGTTGGTATCACTTCAGTACTAAAAAATTTATAAATGGAGTTTTATACTTGTCCTTATTTTTTAATTACATCAGTGATTGAATTTGAGATTCCTTTTGAGTTTTTAATCTTCTATTTTCTTCTTAGTGGGAGAGTAATTCAATAATAAAGATGATGTTAGCAATAATATTTATTGACATGCATTGCACGTTAACATGTATTAAGTACTATGCTAGACCCTCTCTGTGGATTACCTTGTTTAATGTTACCAACAGCACTAACGTTTAGTACTTTATAATCCTCATTTTATGGATAAACTGAACTGAGGTATATTGAGATGAAATAATTGACTCAAGGTCATACAGATAACAACTTGCAAATCTATTGCTTATTCAGGCATTCTGACTCCAGGACTGACATTCTTAACACTTAACCAAAAATTATCAGGCAATGTTTAAAAAAAAAAGTTCTTTTTTTATAACACTAAGTTTGACTTATGAAGTTAGCAGCAAACAGGTTCCAGAAGAGACCCTTTGACACTCTTGAGTTCTCTTTTAAAAATTTGGATTTGCTAGGAGTTAAAATCATCCTGTACTCCTTAGTATGCCAAGCATGGCCCCAGTTAATAACTGTTTCTGTCAATAAGTTGAAGTTTTGAAGTGCCTGGACTTCATTCAAACCATTAATAGCCTCCAACTATCATAAACTCTGGAGAGCTATGATTAACCTTTTCATTACAGTTTCATGTATAGGTAAAACAGAAACTTCAGGAAAACCATTAAGTGAAATAATAAATTATGCTTGCAGGAAAGATTCAGCAACTTTGAAAATAAATTATTTCTCAAACAGTCATTTCCCCCCCAAAAGACTGCTTGAAGCTCTACATTCCATCAGTGATTTTGTGGTTGTCTCTTCTATCTGTAAGAAGATGATTAGAATAGGCTATGACTTTCCTTTCCAGAGTGTGCATATTTCTAAGTACTGATTCTTTCTGGAATTAATGTGCCCATACTCAAGTAGATGGATAGATGTATATCCTTGTGTCTGTCTTCCATAAAGTAGGAAACTATAAGACCAGTCCTCCTTCAGGAAAATAAGCAATATATATATATCTGTGTGGATGTTTTGTATCTGTCTATTCACTATCGCTGTAGGAAAACATGTCTATGTAAAAACTTACTTAAAAATTACTTTCAATATTTCTTCAAAATGTCTTTAAGTGTCATACAAAGTGAGAGAGGAAAAGTAAGTGAGCATACACACGAATAAACAGTAGTTTCTCTTTGATATAATATTTAGACTTGAAATCATAAGATGATAGACAAAATCATGGACTAAAAGTAATAAAAAATATGGTTTCACCTACAGCTCTTGCCTTCTTTTTTCTTTTTCTCTTGATAATTACCTACATTTTTTTTCTTTTTGTTCCCAGTCTCTCTGATATCAATGGGAAAAAGGAAAATGCAAGAAGTATGATTCAATCTACCCCTGACCCCAAGCCCACACCTAGTGGGTGATTTTGCGAAGCATGTGGCATTGCCGTGTAACCCTGAATGTATCAGGGATTCACTTTCAGTCAACTATAGTTTATTTCTGATTTTCTGAATTTACCTTTTCATTTTTGTATTTCAACATTGGGAGCAATACCCACAAAGTTCCTGAAAGAGATCAAGCTATTTTGATTTACTGTCCAAATCTGAACTAACACTGTAGAATAAAACCTACAAGCAGAAATGAGATTTTTTTTTTTTTTTTGAGTTGGAGTCTCACTCTGTCACCCAGACTGGAGTGCAGTGGCTGCTCCCGGCCACTGCAGCCTTGACCTGTTGGGCTCCGGTGATCCTTCCACCTCAGCCTTCCAAGTAGCCGGAATCACAGGCATGCACTACCAAGCCCAGTTGATTTTTGATTTATTGTAGAGATGAGGTCTCGCTGCCCAGGCGGGTCTCAAACCACGGGCTCAGGCAATCCACTCACCTCAGCCATGTACATAATTCAGTTTTGTAGCAAGTTACTCAGACACTTAAATTCTAAATAACGTTTGGCTGTATGCATCCCATTGTTAAAAGTTTGTATATAAAACCTGTGCTCTGCTCTCTTTCATTAGCTAATTCCGTGGGTATTTATTGTTGTTGGTCCTGGGATTGCCAGATCTATGAGTATTTCTGGCTCTTTATTTTGAACTTGAGGGAAATGCCGCTTTTTGATTTCATATGGTCTTCTCGGCAACTGGAGAATGACAAAAGGGAGCAACAGTGCAATGAGATTTACCAATAGAAAGAAGTTTGTGGAGATGTGAGAGAAGTGTGCATGATCTATTGTGAAGACTAGGAATGCCCCAGGAGCTCAAGTCACTATATGTTTTTATAGCATAAGGAAACTTGGCCTGTACATTTCCCCTTCAGCACGTGGACTGATAGATAATACATTTTTATGTGGAACTGGAGACACATGAACTTAATGGCTAAGCAACACCAAGGGCATACATAAAGAGGTAGACAAACTAAGGAGAGGTCAGTGGAAACTAGGTAAAGAAAACTTTCTTGTGTTCAAGAAATGCCCTCTACAAAATACCATGAATCTTAGTTTTAACACTGAAAAACAAGTTCTCTGTTTCCTTCTTTCCTACAAGATATCTCATTTGTTTCTGTAATACAGAAAAAGGTCAGGCCTTTTCCCACAGCCATATCCATGATGCTTGAAAGCACCTGTGCTGTGTCTAGGTACGCTAGAGTTCATTAAAAATATGTGTAAGGCTGGGCCTGGTGGCTCAGCCTGTAATCCCAGCACTTTGGGAGCTGGGATTACCTGAGCCTGCAAGTTCAAGACCAGCCCAAGCAACTTGGTGAGACCTCATCGCTACAATAAATAAAAAATTAATCGGGCATGGTAGCTTGTGCCTGTAGTTCCGGCTACTTGGAAAGCTGAGGTGAAAGGATCGCCAGAGCCCAGCAGGTCGATGCTGGGGTAACTGTGAGCATGTCTACAGCCTGGGAGATGGAGTAAGACTACATCCACTCAAAAAAAAAAAAAAAAAAAAGTGTAACAGAGTGCCAGAGTGAAGAGGTAAAAAGTAGTTACACGACATTTTAAGAAAAAATTCATCATTCATACTGGCATCTAACCAGATATTACTTGTCCTGTGAGAAAGAACAAAGTTATTCTTGAATCAAAATATTAAATCTCATTATGGGTTATAACTTTCTGCATTATTTATGTAAGTGGTGTCTAGAAATAAAAAAATTGTTTGCAAGATTCCACCACTACATATAGCCTAACGGTTCTGACTCATTCCTCTGACTCATCAGCCCCATACTGTTCCCTTTGAATAAAATTAAGCAGAGTGGCAGGATGTTGACCATGAAAACAATTTTATGGGGTTAACTTTTCAATTAGTACTAAATAAAGTTTCTGATTTTTGAAGTGAGACTCTCATGATCTAACCAATGAACTACTGTGCCTTAATACATTCACCACAAATATATTTTTAAAATATTCTACAAAAATTATTTTAATACTGAATAATAAATCCATTATGAAAATGTTGGTCTTAATATTTAGGATTTTCATTTTAAAGTTATAATTAAATGCTATTGTTTTTGCAGTAGCACATAAAAGCTAAATCGATTTCAGGACCTTACCCAATGCATTAATAAAAGGTTCATGAGAAAATTGTTATCAATAGTATTCTGGAATTACAAAGAGGAGAGTATGCCCCTTAAGAAAAAATAAATACTTTCTTATTTTATTTTTATTCTTGTTTAGTTAATGCTATGCTTGCACTTGCTTGATTATACCAATGTGGCATCCACATTAAAACAGACTGGTGTCGTACACATGCCTACAAAGTAATTATATGGCGTTTTTCTTATTTCAAAAACAAAAGATTTTGACCAGGTGCTGTGGCTTATACCTGTAATCCCAGCACTTTGGGAGACTGAGGCAGGAGGATTGCTTGCGCTCAGGAGTCTGAGACATAGCTAAAATTTATATCTTAAAAAAAAAGCCAGTGTGGTGCCACTTACCTACTTTCAGCTACTCAGGAGGCTGAAGTAGGAGAATGGTGTTACAATACTGTAGCCTGGGTGACAGAGTGAGAGCCCATCTCAGTAAATAAGTAAATACATACATGCATAAATGTAAGATTTTTATTACATGATGTTTTAAGTATACATTGTGTACAGAAGAACTCAAATGAAATGGTAAACTTTCTTTTAAAACAAAATTTAAGTAAAATCAAAAAATAAAGAGATGTTAATTATTCAACTATCTTTAAGCCACTGTTACTTAAAATGTTCCCATTTATACTGCAAATGATTCCATTTCACTCTTAAGAAGAATGTACATATGCTGCTATCATTCTACTTCATAATCTTTATAGTTGAAATAAAACAAGTGGACTAAACCTTTACCTAGAGTAAGAAAATCCCACAAATTGAACTTTTTTTTCATTTTGAAGCAGGGTATGTTGCTAGCACCTTAACATATTTTTTTTTGTATTTCCAGTTTGCACATATGGAGAAATGATTACATTTTAGGCCATTATTTAGCATATACAAGTTTTCCACTATGTCCTACGAACTCCTCTAATATTTGAGGGATATATCAGATAAAACAGACAAAACTTTGTCCTGTGGATAAAACACAAAATTCTATGTGGTTGCATTTTTTTGCCTTATAGTAAATCAAACCAGATGGAAAATCAAGACAATGTAAATTGTTATCAATCACTAAACTACCATTAGATGAACAACAGAACACTTGAAAGCCATACTAGTCAGCATCCGGAGAAATCATGGGAATTTAACACCACACACACACACACACACACACACACACACACACACACACACACACACGTTTAAAGACATGTGTGTGTACATTTGTATATCTGCTTTTTATTTATTTTAAGGTTACAATGCCTTTTCATCACTATATAAATCCTTGAAAGAAATACTTAGTTTACATTAATATAAAATACTATGCAGAATAAAAGTATTATTAAAATATTGATACACTATCAGACACGTTTGTCTTGCTAGTATTTATTTAAGGGATACAATCCATTTAGTAAAAAAAAACAAACAAAAAAAACCCCTCTAAAAAACTAATACCCCTATTTCTGGAATCTAACAAAATGTGATAGAATCTTACTGAATGACTTACTTATTTAAAACCCATTTTCTCATCAATTGCTTTAAGTTCTTTGCCTAACAGAGTAAATGTTGCAAAAATGCCATTCATTTTTCCTAGAGAATTTTAAATCTCTAGGAAAATATAAGATATTAAAATGGAACCCTTTTTGTAGAATTATGAATACAGTATAATCATTAATATGCTGAAGATAATTACACCTTGGGCATGTGTTAGTAGTTATTGGCTGCAGAAACCATTTATAATTTTCTTTGCAAAGCTCATTTAATTTCTCTTCACATCCAGAATGTAAAAGCTTTGTGGAAGTAGGTGAGCACAGAGATCCTCAGCAGAAACCTATTTTCAGGTAGAGAAATTTGCCACTGTCTGGCCTTCCACATGTTTATTGTATCAAGTACCTGTGGAGGAAATACAGACTATTGCACTGACAAAAATTCTGCACATAGGTAAAATTCCTTGCTGACTTGAAATTTAGGACTAATGCTAATGTGAAGTTCAGTTATGAACCATTGAATAGTGTGTTGGGGGATCTTGCGTGGAGGTTTAAGATTGAGGGGATTGTATTTCAATAAGAGGATTCCTTTCGCAATAGTAAGCACATAGATTTTCATGAGAGACTATATCAGCTTCTCATCCCAACTGCACTATGTACGACCTGTTGGACTTTGAGTCATTTAATATCTCTGAGTTGTTTCCTTATCAGAAGAAAATATTTGTAAGATAGTCAGTCTTTCAGAGTTGTTTTTAGGACTCATTAAGAACTGAATATTGTGCTGTTGAATTCCTGAGATGGCTCTTATGTTATGCTCAGTCAAGTTTTGTTGTTGACAACTATAATCTTCCTTCTGTAAAGGAAACAAGGAATGTGTGGGGCAAGGAGGAATTTCTATGCTGGATTAATGGTGGACATGCTGATGGGATGGTTGTTAGGAAACCAAACAATGGTGGTTTTTGCTCTACTTTATAACATCTTTAGAATATCATGGAATTTAGTATATAGACTAGTCATAAAATTCTCACCCCCAGGAAGCAGAAGAATCTAGATTCGAAGTTAGACTTATTTTAGGCTTTTAGAATATGCCCGTCCTTTTGACCTAATTTATCTAGAAAATGGCTGAGTCAGCCTCAGATTTAAAAAAATTTCAAGCTCTTAATTTCCAAATTCACTAAGAAATACTGAGATAATAGTCTGTGTTAGTTTTCTATTGCTATGTAACAAATCACCACAAGCTTAAGGGTTGAAGAAAGTATACATGTATTCATGATTTCTGTGGTTCAGGAGTCTGGGTACTACTTAGCTGATTCCTCTGATCAGAGGCTTACAAAACTACAATCACAGTGTCAGTCTCATATGAAGCTTGAGTGGGTACTATTCTAAGTTCATGTGGTTGATGGCAGAATTCAGGTCCTTGTCATTGTAGGACAGAGACTCTCAGATCCTAGAGGCTGCCCCTTCCTAAGGCAGCTCACAGCTTGGCTTTATCCTTCTTTTTGTAGGTCAGTAAGAGAGTCCTTCTGATACTTCATCTTCTTTAAAGATCTCACCTGACTAAGTAAGACCCACACAGGACAGTTTCTCTTCTGATGTATTGAAAGTCAACCAATTAGAGAACTTGATTATATCTCCAAAATTCATTTATTTTTGCCATATAACCAAACCTGCTATCTAAAATACAAGACATCCAGTTAAATTCGAGTTTCAGATAAACAAAAATATGAGGCTTTCTGTTCTTTGAATATAGCATCTTCTCCAAAATTTCAGGTCACACTCTTTTAGTAAATAAACATGCAGTTTCCTTCTGGTAATCCAGACAAAATGTAGATATTTTGTCTAGTAGACTATCTCTTTTATTTATTTATTAATAAACGTAAGTAGCCAGGACTCACTCCCTTTGGTTACTATAAACCCTGCTTACTACTGTCTTATATTCATTCTTAATTGCTAATTTTTTTTCATTCCCTGACCCAGTAGGCATTTGAGCTGAGATCCCTTTCCTACTTATTAGCCCTGTCTTGCTCTCAAATGATTTCCTGTGTTGAAGGACATCATCATTAGCCATGTTGACATCAATAATCCTCAAACCTCAATCCCTTTTCTTTCTTTGATTTTCTATGGCACAATGCCAGTGCTCTAATCTTTGTTATCTTCTACGGATAAAGTTACCAAGTTCTACACATGGTTTCAATGACTTTGTTCTTGCCATCTATGCATTGCTGTCAGTGATGAGATTTGATTTGCTTGACCAGCATGTGCACCACACGACTCTAATCTAATCATTTTATTTTACTCATTAGTCTCTTTTTCTTGAGGACAGTCCAATCTCAATAACTTTGATTTCCAAATTTGCAGCCTCAGAACCAGTTATCTTTCTTTAGCTGTCTTTGGTTTTTTTCTGCTGTGTGTAAGGAAGATTATTTACCCTCATCTGCACAGCTCATCCTCAGCCTGAGCTCTCCTATTGCTCTAATATGGTTTGAGGATTAGAGGAAATGCGTCTCAAATCCTGCCTTTCAAATATGTGGCTCAAGTCTAAAGTTCTACTGATGGAACTTAATTAGTCTTACCTTCAGGTTTTGGTCTGCAAATTTATATATTTCTCTAGGAGAAATTCTCTGTGAATTAGCTTCTATAAAGTTCCTTTTTAAACCTCCAGTTGGGCAATTACCTCTGTCACTCCCAGTTATCATATATCTGTTTACACATCTATCCCCACTCCTGGTCTGTGAGCAATTATAAGATAAGGACATAGTCTCATTTATGCTTTTATCCTCAGTATAGTGCTTGAGGTATGCTAGGATTTAATGAGTGCTTGTGGGAGAAGTAAATGTCAACTTGTTTTAAATATTTATAATAGAATGTGTTGCTTCTTACATTTGTGCATGTTTGATTGAATATTGGTGATGGTATCCAGATAAATATCTATACTATTCACCACTTCTTGACCATGAAAGATTCGGGATGGGGCACATCTTTGTGCAATAATATTATTTTATTAAGTATTAATAATTTGAAATAATTTATTATAATTTCTAACAGTTGATAGCTTTCATTCAGCCCAGTTATGTGATTAATAAGAGGTTAGAATACTACAGTGCAAGGGGCCAAATCCAACCCATCAGTTGTTTTTGTACACTCCATGAGATTTGGTTTCCGAAATTTTTAAAGCTTGAAAAAACTAAAAAGAAGAATATTTTGCAACAAGTATTCAAATTTTGTTATCCATAAATAAAGTTCTGAATTTCATTAATAAAATATTTGTGAAATTTTTTCTCTCTCACTTTTTGTTTTATGTGAGTAGCTACATACTATCCTCAAGTTTGCCTCTTGGCTCAAACGTCTTAAGATACTTCCTATCTAGCTCATTAGAGAAAAGGTTTGCTGACCCCTACTCTAAATGCTTGACATCCTCATCCATGATGATGCATAATCTATTTAGAAAACAACTATCTCCATTCTTTCTGTGTATTATGGAGATGTTCTCCAAAGTGGTAGAAGTTATAATTTGGTGGCCTTTGTCTTTTGAATGAGTACCAGATCTGTCCTTTCACCCTTGCCAGCTCCTCTTCTGGACTCCTGCTCATGGCTTGTCTGTGACTGGAAGAGAAAGTGCTGAGCTGGAAAACTGGCATAGTTGCTTTTGCAGCATCAGGCCTTTATTGCTGTAGTTTCACCCTGGTGTGTCTCAGCGCTTCTTTAATTGTCAATTATAAAGTTGTGCAGCTGTCTGTCAAATTTGTTTAGATGTTCACAAAATTCCTGGAAAGGTTGACTAGTATGGTACCAAGGTGCATATCTTACTTACTTTCATAACCCTGATTCTTTTTAGCTAAAGACCGGCATTGTTCTTCCTCTCCCTGGCTTCTGGGAGCTTCTGGTCCTCTTCAAGGACATCATCTCAGTTTGGGATTCATCATGACTCACTTTTATTTTGCTTAGCTATAAACATGGCAGCTTGTTGAGAATTGGATTTAAAGACCCCAAATCTCTCCTAAAGAGCAAACAAGCACCAACAGTTCATATTTATTAATAACACCAGAAAAATTACTCAAAATAGATATGCAGACTGAATTTACAGGTCAACTCTGGCTTTTAAAAAGGACCAGATGACGGTGACTTGGTAACTTGCTCCTTCAATAGATTATCTTTAGTTTAAGAAAGTATTCAACTCTGTGAAAGGTTAATTTCATCTCTAAAACTTTCTATGTTAGTTACATAAGCAACTGTATTCTTTCATAAATATTGATGAATAATTTGGGATACCCAGAAAAGAACAGATTTGAAGATTCATATGTAAACAACACACACCTACAGATATTGATTGATATCAGCTCATAGATAACAAGAACACCATGATTCAAATCATGTTCCCACAATAGTTACTATAGTATAACGTTATTTGTCATGACTTTGCATATTTAGGTTTTAGTCTTAAGTATTTTCCACTAAACACAGAGGTTTATTTTCTTCTTCTAAGAAAAAGACATAGGTCATATTATTCCTTTTCAAGGAGGGAGATTCAGGTGGAATGTTTAAGGTATGATGTACTTTAAGACAAGCTGCCAACCAAAAGCAAAAAGTGCCTCCTCACCCCCAATACTTATTTCCTGCAACGGTTCAGGATGATGGTGCCTACCTTGGGAGAGCCTGAGACTGCTTCACAAAACTATGGGGTTGACTGGAATATCTGTAGTGACAGCATATTTCTCTAGTGCAATCCTTTTCTTACAGATCTCAGTTTAGTTGCAGAATTATAGATTAAAATCCCCAATTTGCTATAGGAAATGTACTTAATATTTGTTTTCAAAAATGTGTCTTCAAGCCTTTTTGTTTTTGTTTTTTGATTACATCTTTTCCTTAGACTCACTTTTGTCCTGGGTTCAGGTTTCTGGGGATGGTGACCTTTGCTTTTCTTGTCTGCGCATTCTCTTATCCCATTCTTTCCTCTGTCAAAAGTGCGACCTTTACTGACCCTGCACCTCTCTCGATATGCTTACTTTTCAGCACTCCTGAAAAACTGTCATTTTTTAATGTTTGGTTATTAACTTCAAAAAATCATACTACATTCATATTTTAATCTTTAAATCATCATATGGGTCAGACATGATTATTATTTTACTAGTATTGGCCCAAAGATTTTGAAATTATTAACATTTGTGTATATCTTATGTGACTCTCATTACATGACACATTTCATACATTAAGTTTTTAAAATTCATATACATTTGCTGGGAGGGGTATACCATTATTAACCCTATTTTATGTATAACAGAACTGAGCAGAGCTTGTATTCAAGGTTGTTTCTATCTGACCCTAGAATCTTGGTTCTCAATTACCACCGTATGCTATATATATTATACTGCTCTAATAAGCTTCTGGTGATATAACATCAAAGCTTTTGAAAATCCCCAGGATATTAGGCTTGCATCAAGAGAGATTAGCTATTCTTTCAAGGGCTCACCTAGGTTAGATTTCAAATTCTTCTTACCATTGTTGCTTTATTGTTCTGAAAGAGGATGAAAAAGTAAAATAAGAACAAAAGAGATTTGCCTTTTCTCTTTCTTTTGTGTCCCCAGGTGATTCCTGTGGTTGCCTATGGTTTTAAAAAGGGAGTCTATCCCATTTCTGTTCCTGCTAATATTAGACAAAATAAGGATGTTAAAATTTATTATTTTCCTGGCACATGATCTTCCCTCTTCCCATCTCTTTGTTTCTGACCTTATTATTGAACTCCTATAACTTCCCTTGTTTAAGTGCCCTTTTAAGCATTTTTACTAGTAAAATACTATTGTAGACTCATTTGTTGAATGTGATAGGCAAATCTTAAAGTCAGCCTCTGTGCCTTGAGGGCAATGAACAGAGGTGTGATGAACAGAGTTCTTGGCTGAGAATCCTCCAACCCAAGTTCTGGCCCTTTAGTCCACAACATCAGTGTTAAGAGTTTACTTTTACTGAGTGCTTGCTATGTGCCAGGAGTTGTTTTAAACTCTTTGTGCATATTTTATTATGTAGTATTTAAAATAATTCAACAAAAGGAGGCTATGTTATTATTGCTGTGTAACAGATTTAGAACCTGAGACCCAGGGATAGAGGCAACATGTTCAAACTTTCATAGACAACACTTTCAAAGACAACTTTCAAAGATAAAACTGTGTGAGGTTTGTCAATTGATTTTATATTCCTGTACATTGTTCTTTATTGGTAAAATTGATGGGTTCTAGTAAATTTCTAAGTTTCTTTTCATTTCTAAAATTCATTCATGTCTTTATTTTAATATTCTCTTTTTAAAAAAAGGAATCATTGAGGTTTTTTCTCTATTTGCAAATCCATTTTCTTCCTATGACTTTTCTCTTCTGAAACTTGTTAGCATGAAAGAATGTACATTATCCTCATGGTTATCCACTTTTATAAGAGATGAGTCCTTGAGTAAAATCAGTATTTTTATTTTCTTTCTTCAAACTTTATCATAACCTTGGTCCATCTGGTCCATGATAGGTTCTCAAGAAATGTTACATTTTGAAGAATATGCATATCTTTGTGTTTATGTATATATCACATTGTATCTGTTTTGCTCTTTGGGTTATGAATTTACTTTATGCTGACAGTTGAGTTGGAAATAGGACCACAATTAGATCTAATTTGCCAAAAGTTAATTTTGAACTATTAGACTGCAGTCCATTTTTCATCTTGAGTATAAGCTCCAAAAAGGAACACTATGCAGTAGTTTCTCTGCATTTCAGCATTTTATATACACAGACCATTTGGGGATTTTGCTACCTTTATTCACTTTTGCAGATGGAGACATTAATCTTTTCTGAGCACATGACCTGCTAATTTTCTGCATTCTGGATGCTTTACAATTTGTCACAAGGTTTATGGGAATCAAAGGATGGACATAAGATGGAAGTAAAAAGTTCAATGTGCTAATCATCATATTTCTTATATTCCATTAATTTTTACATATGAGTGAACTAATTAAAATTCCAGTTTTAAAAGTAGTACAAACAATAATTAACCTACTTTGAGGTCCTTTGCCCTAGAAAAAGAGTTATTCTTTCATACAAATTATGAATATTCTATGGTGTTGTCATATATAATTTCATCTTTCCATTTGTTCTCCCTCTTTTGGTTGTCATTCACTGCCAATAAGAATTGTTAGTTTTAAAGTTGTGCTTGATCAGCATTTTTTTCTTCCCGCTGCCTGGTTTTTATGAACTAAAAGTCTTAAAATAAAATTCATGCTTGATATTTTTAAGCCCCCATTTCTCAAAAAACCTATTTGCCTTTTCCATACTTTCACAGATTAGAGTATTAATGAATAAGCACAAAACTTCAGAGTGCAATTTCTCTTTGCATTTTTAAAAGTGACATTCTTCTGGGTTACGAAATATTTCAAATAAATAGGGAATTTTTCCTTTATCTTTTAGGTGATGGAGTCATGATGCTTATTCTTAACTGGATTTGACCAAGTCAATCTATTAAAATAGAAGGATATTAACTGTTTTTGTTTTTCTTATTACATTTTATTTTTTATTTTTATTTTAAAGATGTGGGTTACAATTCAGGGTTGGATATACAAATGTTTTCTTATTATATTTTAATATTGAGTTTACTAAGGACTGGCAACTAATTCTGTCACCTTATCTTGGAGGAGTCATGCTTCCTATCTCTTGAGAGATAGGGCACCACTTTTAAAAAATCAGCTACTCATCCAAAGGCAGTAAAATATGATGGCATTAAAAATAAACCATGCTAAGTTCTTAACAAAGAATGTGAAAGAAAAGAAGGATAAATGGAAGGAAAGAAAGAAGAAAAAACTAGCAATGGGAGATAAAACAACCTGGGAACAGAGACTCTGGCTCCTGGAATGAGTGACAGCTGTTGCTCCCTGTTAGTAATATTGGTAGCAATATAAAGGTGTCAATAAGGAGCCCCATGACATGCTGTGGCACAACTCTTAAAGTGTGATGGATTGAATTTCTTTACCTCTTAAACATAGATTATCTCAAAAGGAAATGGATTAGTTAGCAGCATTATTACGGCTACTTTCCCACCTGTAGCCTAGAATTATTTTATTTTTAGCTGATAATTTTTCCTTACACTTTTGTGTTTGTCTATTTATAGATACATGATTCTTTATCAATCAATATGCAAATGTTAATACTGGAGATATAGAGGATGATCTGTTTTGTCTAGGATTGTAGAACTTATAAGTCAGAGACTCATAAACTTAAAAAAAGATACACAATAAGTTAAAATATTTGCACAATGTCATGGATTAGCTAGTATCATTTTTACAGAAATACATACCAGATATGTATGATATTTTGGATTCATAAAAACCCAACAAACAGATACTGCCAATTATAACAGTTGTTATAGAGGAAGGGAGGCAAAAGATTTAAAGAAAAGGAGAGCGAAACATATAAAAGAAGGTAGTTAACCTTGAGTAACTTCTGGGCTGATAATTCTATATATATATTCTATATATATATACATTCAGAATTCATGAGAACCCTATATGACAGATTGTATCCTCAATTTAAAAGTGAGAGGATGGAGGTTCCAAGGAAATAAATATCTCACCAAGTTCATAAAATAAGGATATAAATTCAGATCTGTCTCAGCTGAGAGTCTATTTTACTTATTTATTTAATAAAATCTTTAGAATTTAAAACATGGATAATAATATCTTACATTTCACTGGATGCTCTAGAGCAGTGATCATGCAACAGAATAGGGCACCTGCATGGATATTGTTACCATTTCAGTTCCTGTGTCCAGTAATCCTTGAAATGTCTGAGTATTAGTCTCGTTCCAAATATAAAGTTAACAACGTACACGGACATAGACCCCTTTTAAAGAAGAACAAGGAAATTATTACAACATTATTTATCTATGTGGCCACAGTGTCCGTCTTCTCTAGGGCCTGGCGAGTCCAATATTGGGTATTGGGTCCAAAATCTGGTCAGAAATCATGGGAAAAAGTCCATGACATTCTTTGGGGAACAATTGCTCTATTCATTTTTTTTTAAAGAAAAGCAGATTCCATATACATCACCTCATTTTGATTGGTAATGGAGTCCTGATGCTTGTCTACTCTACATTCTCTTACAAATGAACCTTGAGAGCTTGTTTGAAGGTTCTACCATGGGAACACAGCCACTCATATCCCCTGGCTGAAAAATAATCCTTCTATTGTGGGAATAGTCATCCTCTTCAACAGAGCACACAACTTTGGGAGGAACTCATATGGAGCAGTGAGAGAGGAAGGGGACATCCACCTCCACAACAGGATCAGCTGAATCAACCCTGGCAATCAATTTGTGACCAGTGTTGCAGCCAGATAGCCCTCATATTCACTCTCTGCCTTCTAATCCCCCCTCTTTGATTAATTTTGATTGTATAGACTAAACACTGTCATTAATGTCTTTCTCTTATGAAAATGTTGCTCTATTAACTACTTCCCTCATTCTCAGTGGGTCAGGCCCCCGGATGGCCTCTGCCATGTTGCTACTCATTTTGATTTTGAACTCATTTTACTTCTGAGAAGCACTGCCATCTGTCTTATATTGTTTGGGGGGCTCTTTCATATTCATTGTTACTATAGAATAATTGAGTATGGCATCTTCTACCATGAACCCTGACCTACAGAGAAGACACTATTGAACTTGATGATGCTTGTGACTTTCTCTCCAGCACTTTGCTTATTGTTTGTGTAAATAATATATAATCTGGGTCTTCCCATTGAATATTGTCCTCTGGTGTGTTTTCTGGTCTTATACGATATAACCGTTTTAACATGCCTGCTTTTCTAAGCCTTTTGTTTCTTAAGTTTGTCATCATCCATGACAGTTCTAGATTTTTATTTCATTTAGCATGGTCCAGTGCTTTCTCCACCCTGAAAGAATGATCTTTCAGTGCACTTGCATCATCTCTGAATTACTTACTTGTGTATTGTATCTTATATCTTAGGGGAGTGCTCCCATACCACCATACATATCATTATACTTTGTATATTGACAGGGATATGTGTTGGGAGCCAGCCTTGGAGGCCCGCCTGATTGACAAGGTCCAGGTGTGCTGAGGACCCCTGGCTGCAAGGCGAGTCTGGGCAGCTGAGGCCCTTCTATCTTCCATCCTTGCTGTTGGTACGGCTGAAGAAATTCTGTGCAGTTGTGGAAGAAGAAAATGGCATGTTTGTGCGAAGTACTCACAGCTAACCTGGAAATGTCATGGTTCATTTTTCCATTTTCCCACTATGCCACTTGGCCTTTTCTAACATATGTAAGGGTTAAACTCTGAAGCACATCAAGAATGCTTTCTTTCACTTGGTTATAAGTTACTAGATATTGCTTAAGTAAAAAATGATATAAGTATATTCACTCATTTGATTTAGAATTATGTAGTTTAGTGCTTAGACATAAGGATTTTTAGAAGCACGCGTTTATAGTAAGTCCATTATGTATTCATTTTGAGTTCTAACACTTATCTAGGAGTTATGTAGGTGATTTATAACACTGGTTTCACTGACTTAGGATAAAGATTATCATTAAGGTTTTTACTTAATTCAATAGTTAAAACTCTGAGTTAACATTTATAGAATGGGTTTTTACTGAACTCATAATATACTAATCAGACACTTTTATGATAGATCAGCTAAAGACAGAAAGCAACCTTGGGGGGCCTGGGAAACATTACTAAAAGCTTCTTTTGAGTTCTCTTTAGAAACAAGCACTGCAGGATAAGAAGAAAAGTAACAAAGACATCTGGACAAGGGAGGCCATTACAACACTCTGAAGGACATAAAAGCCTAAGATGGGAAAACTCCTGACACATGAAGAAATGTACACTTAGAAACTTTCTTAAGACATTTCAAGGACTGTAATTCGGGACTTTGGACTAAAAGTATCATTGTTGGCTTTATAAATAAGACTCATTGTCTGAATGTTTATAGGAATCTTTGTTTGTTTGTTGCTAAGACAAATGGTATAAAAGCTCTGTGTTAACTAACATTAAATTGTCATCTGTTCAGGAAGCAGGTGTCCGAGTATAATATTTCGTCCTTCGCCTATCTGTCTCTCCTTCAGGAAATCTGACGACCCTTGTGGGGCTGGACCCCCGCAGATATGCTCTGAGAAACGTGTTGCTAAGCAATTTCATCATTGTGTTGACATCATAGAGTGTACTTTCACAAATTTGGATGGCACTGCCAACTACACACCTAGGCTGTGTGGTATAGCTCATTGCCCCTAGATTACACATATGAACAAAATGTTACTGTACCAAATACTGTCAGCAATTGTAACTCAGCAGTAAGCATTTGTGTATCTAAATATAGAAAAGGTATACAAAAAATATGATATTGAGGGCGAGAGAGAAAGTAGGGATGAAAAATCACATATCAGGTACAATGTGCATGGATGGGTGTGACAGGGACTCCTAAAGACCAGACTTCTTCACCACTATAAGGTGCAGCCATGTAACCAAAATCATTTGAACCTCTGAAGGCTACTAAAATTAAAAGTATGACATTATAATGCTACGGGATTGCTATCATATATGCAGACTGTAGATGACTGAAATATTGTTATACAGAGTGTGGCTGTACTTTCTTTATGAAACTGTATATCCAACACCCCTTGATCCAACATTCTGCGAATCTAGTCCACGTGTTCTTTCTCATCTCTTATGGATACATGTTGGCTAGGTCATGAAGTTCCCTCTGGATGCAGTCTCTTTCCTTTGTCTGCAGACCACATTTCTATAGTTCATTTATATTTTGACTTAACATTAGTGACTATCTTATTGGCAAAAGGGTAGGTGGTGAGAGCAGATTCTGTGTGGGGTGTGGTGCATTTTATTTGGTAGAAGAGAGGCCTCTGAATTGTTTTCAATCAATGGAGTGTGTGTGTGTGTGTGTGTGTGTGTGTGTGTGTGTGTGTGTGTGTGTGTAGTGTGGGTGCTATTTCTTGCTGGGAGAAGTGAATTACTTTTCCAAATTCATAAGTTTCCTTAAAATAGGCCATATCAAGATTTTCAAGTGAATCCACCTAATTGTCCTTATCCTATGCAGAAAGATCTCATTCTTTCTTAGTTGTTTCCTTGACTTTGGCATAATGGATTTGCTTTGTTGGAATTTTAGTTTTCTATAGTACTTGCCCTACTCCTATATTCCTGTGCATCATCAACTTTCTCTGACTACCTACTGCAGGATATAAGAATCCCTTTGGCTTTCACACTTCTTTAATAACTTATTTAATAACTTTATCATTTTTCTCTCTGGAGCATAAATTAGGTTTAGAAATAGTCTCCCAAGCCCATTGTCCTTAAAGTTTTTTCCCCAAATTCTTCAAAGACTTGAGATATTTTGCCAACTTCTGTATTTCCTTCATACTATTCTCTGTATTCCTTCATACTACCCACCCTCATTCGATCCTAGTTCATCACCAAAGAGAGTTTTAACAGTTGCTCTGCTACTATGTTCCCTGGGCATTCTATGTTCTACCTACCACCATTTATTGGGTGCTCAACTCCAAAATCTCTTTTTAGTTTCTTGGATCACTCCTGGCACCAGCTGTCACAGGTTGGGTTTCCTTGGAGGCATTTGTTGAGATAGAAGCTGCAGGGGAGAAACATGGCTGGGCAGAAAAAGAAGTTGAGTTGTGATGCAGCCCTAAGAAAGGCATCAGAGGACCCTATGGGAAGCTCTGAAGTTCTAGAGCTGGGATGGCCAATATCAGGATGATGGAATTAAGCCTTTACACCCCATGTTGATTAACATTGAGTATGCCCAGCACCAGGAAGGAAATATGACCTTAGGAAGACACATTTCTTAAGCTGAGGCAATCTTTATAGAGGCCTGACAGCAGAGGAACATCTTCTGGCAGGACTTGCAGTGCCCGGGGTGTGTGGGGGGGTGAAGGTACTTCTGGTGATATTTTTGATAGGATATCTGGCAGCGTATCATGGCATCTACCACAATCACTGTGTCTGCTCCTTTTGTTCTTGCTCTGAAATCACTCCCATTGCTTTCTGACTTTCCTAGTCCCCATTCCTCTAAGTAAGACTTAGCAAAGTTCGCTGATGCCTTTCTTATGACTCTTCTGGCTGAAAAACATTTTGTCTGAGTTGTGTCTTTGGACCTGGCTCATACAAAGGCTTTTCTCTCTCTCAGGTAGCAGAAAGTGTGAGTGGGAGAAAAAAGGCCTGGCTACATGTAGAACCTCTAATACATTATGGAGGCTACATGTGATTCTCTCATAATACATTATGGATAATTATGGCTTAGACTTGCCACGATTTTTTGTAATGTTCTGCATACGTGTGTATTTGCCACTAAAGAGTAACATTTTTGAAGATGTATTTCTATTTATATCCATATCATTGATTACAATTACAGAGGCATACTATGCTTGTTTCCTTCCCTTTCCTTTCATGGTAGTGGTGGCCCACAGGAGGAACCTCAAGATGTGACACTAATGAAAATGCTACCACAGTAGTCCAAACAGCAGAAGTTAAATCTGAACTAGGATGCAATAGTGGAAATAGTTAAAGGAGTAGATAACAAAGATACCACAGAACTTATTATGGGTTTTCTCACTCCTGGCCTCAAGTGATCTTCCGGCCTCAGCCTCTCAGAACGCTGGCATTACAGGTATAAGCCACTGTGCCTTGCCTTATAATGGGTTTTCTTTCATGTCTTATGGAAGGGCGATGAGAGTAATAGTAGTGTTGTTAAGAATACAGATCATTTGTATACCTAACCCTGAATTATACCCTGCATCTTTAAAATAAAGAGTTTTTTTTTTAAAAAAGGGATACAGAAGATACAGGAAGACTGGTTTTAGAGCAAGGATAAATAATAAGTTCACTTTTGGCCATTTAAGGTGAGGATCCTTGAAGGTCAATTATTGGAAATATTTATATTTCAACTATATAGGACATGTATCTTTCCCAGTTTTCCTCAATCTAAATTTTACTCTTTACTTTCCCTTTACAGAAGATACCAGATAGTATTGATTTACCTTCCTAATGAAGAAATAGCATAGAAAAGTGAAGGGCCTTGTCAAAATGTAAAGTGAATTAGTGACAAGGCTAGAAAACATGTTTGATTCTATCTTTTCTATTGTGTTTTCACTATGCACATCTGAATATTTATCGAACTTTGAGGCAATTGCTTATCATTTAGAAATATAAGTTTAATACTTCTTATCAAGATATCATCATTGTTTCCTCATTTTAATTACAAAAAACAATCATTGGATAATAGTATCCATTCACTGTAAAAGGTACTAAAATTCAGAGATAAAGAACGCAAAACAGTTCCTACATTTATGGACTGTACAGTAAAGAATGGGAGAAACAAAAAATGCAAATAGTTTCACAAACAAAAAAGAAGCTTTGCAAATATTTATAAAGGGAAAAGCAAATTGCCTATTATACTTTATTGCTTAGCTATTTTATATGAATGCTATACTTGATTTTTCTCCATGAGGCACCTTACAGAAAAGTTTTGCTTTCTAAACCCTTTGGCACATTAATTTTAAGGCATTTGATTCATTTACTGATCATTTACCCTGATGTATGTAAAGCCATATGATATATTTTGTCCTTAAATAGATTTTATACATCATGTGAGTTCAAACAGCAACAATAAAAAGACTCAATTTCCCAGACCACTTCTGTGGGTCTGGAATAACTTGCTTGCATTCTTATTAATTAATTTAAAAACAGGTAGCCTGGGCTATTTATTCATGTATGCAAATACTATCTGACTTTCACTTGCCAGTACCTTGCTGGGTGCTAGAAAATACGAAGAAGGTTAGATTGTATACCTGACTTTCCAGAATAGCTCCCAACCTCGAGAATATTAGGATATGAAGAATTCCATAAATAGACATTTCCTAGAGAAATGGAATCTACACCATGGAGGGTAAAATTATTGTACAAAAAATAAAATTATATTAATGAGATATATTCCAAATGCATTACTTTTCAGTGAGTGCATCCACGTATAATTTAATCATATGGCTGACTCAGTCATTCTATCAATACCATCCAGTACATGTGGTTGTAATGTACTAAGGTCGTAAGAGACAATTGAGGTGCTGGTTGTATCTTCCAGTAATAACTATAATCTGATGGATATTTAATTTTGTTTTCTTTTCCCAACTTCTCTATTCACTGTCCTCTTTTATTCTATAAGTGAGGAGACAAACACAAAGAAATGAAGTGACTTACTAAAAGTACCTTAGTGACTATGCCTTACAAGTCTAGTTATTTATTAAGATTTATGTGATATTTACTGGATATCTTTCCCCAGGAAATGCTTATCTGACCTCATTCTGGCATACAAATAAACTTCTCATATGCTAATGCTACTTTGTGGGAGGTAGAAAGTCAGATTCTGTTCAATACATCTGATGGCTCCTACTGGACCCCTGCAGAGAATTTCTTTCCTTTGGTAAGGAGGCCCATCAACTCACCAGGCCAGGGTAATGTTTTATTGGTTTAGTTTTACTAGTAAGGACCTTACAGGGTTTTATTGGTTTAGTTTTACTTGTAAGGACCTTAAAAATTGATAAGCCTTAAGAGCAGTCTAGTAGAGGGTCATACAGCCCAAGTTAGTCTCAGTAAAGCCAAATTCCCAGGAAATATAATACTTAGTTATTAGCTGATGCTATTAGCAAGCAGGAGGCAACATTGGAGATGCCGAGTGTTGTTATTTAAGCTACAGAAACATAAGCCTACTCCCTCAAACCCATCTTACCCAGCAAGAAGTTTACAGACTGCAGACCAGGGTTTATTCCAGTGGGAACAGCATTGCTTTCTCTGGACAGATGCAGAGAACACATTAAAATATAAAATTATGAGCCTTTGGGATCCAAGGCCCCAGTCTGCCACTTGTTTTTTTCATTGACTTGCAGTGAGGACCTTTGCCAGTATGGAGTTGTCAAAGGAATGTGTGCCATCTTTAAAGTGACATTTTTGTCTGACCATTTTACTCTTGACAGTGTGTGTTGACATATATTATTTTGTGAGTGATAAATCATTCATATGATGCCTTAGATTATTTAGGGTTTTTTCTATGAAAGACTGACACCACCCATTGACCAGAATCCTTTAATTATTGCTCTTAATGCACCTCTACCATCATAATGAGGCAGAACCTTTCTGAGAAATTACTTTCCCCCCCAAGTTTAGGTACATAGAGAACCATGGTAAGTCTTTTAAAAAATATTTTATTTTTAAATTTTTAACTTTAAAAAAATTTTTATATTTACTTTTTATTTCAATATGGATTAATTTCTTTCTTAATACATGAGAATTTGTAAATATGGTACAAGAATCTTGAAACTCTTATTGAGAACTGACATTGCAATGTGGATAGCTGAGAATTTTCTTTTGGTCAAGTGGTTTTAGGAAAGCAGAGAGGGAGATGACTATATTTCGAGGATAAAGACAGGCTAACAAGGTGGCTTGATCCATTGGGGGAGGGTAGATGAAGTGAGTGCTTATAGAAACAGAACAGGTGCCAATCATTTTTAATGATACAGACTTACTGAGCTGCTTTGAATATTCAGTAATGCCAAAAACCATAATAGATCATCTTAAGATGACACATGATTTAGGGTTTATAATACTCAGTGACTCTTCACAGAAATAAAGAAGTGAATATCATATGTTCTCACTCATAAATGAACCCTGAACATTTACTATAAGACTATGAGAAAGAGATCGGCAGTAGCTGGAGACTGCTTGAGGAGAGGGAGAGTGGGGTACATAATATTAACAAGGGTACTTGATCTCAAATCAGGCAAAGGGGGGACCAAAGTAGGCCCAAACTTTACCTGTACAATAACTACTTGTATACCTAATCCTTGAATTGTACCCCATATCCTTGCAATAAAATACATTTTTTAAAAATAACAACAACAGCAACAAAAAGATGACGCATGAGATAACCTACTTTTGTGCTAATAAATTAAACAAATGCAGGGATGTTCTCCAAAGCATTACTCAAGTGTATGCGTGCAAACACACACACACACTGATAATTAGGCATCATCAAAACACTGCCTGCTTTTTTTCCCCTTAATTAATCTCTAGATGCAACCAATTTTAAATATTATACAGGGAATTTTTATTTTGACTTTATAGATGTAGTTATAATTACTCATTAATTAATATGACAAAATAAATTGCTTTCAAGTTTAGAAACTCCTCAAGCTTCTCAAATTTTAGGATTTAGTTTGGAGATTTTATATTGGAAAGAAAACATTTTGGATTTATTAAAATTATTTTTCATTTAATTCTGTTATGATATATCAATGCCAGCATACTTAATGAAGGTATTTCACAAGTATTTATTGAGTGCCAACTCTGTGTCCGATACCATTCTACATGCAGGGGATTTAGCTGTGAACAAAATGTAAAAATTCTTGCCTTTGTGGAGCTTATGTTTTAGTAGAATCTCTTATTTGATTCCTCTTTTGAGATTTAAGGAGCTTTCACTCTCTTTTCCTTTCCACTTATTATAATCCTCATAAAGAGTGGTTGGGGCAGGCATTATTAATAACACTTTTTGCAAATAAAGAGAACACAGCTTACTTACTTAAGTGATTTTCCCCAAATTGTACAGCTGGCAGAAAACACAGTATTTCTCACTAATTCTAAATGATTCTAAGTAATAAACTAAATCTAAATAATAAAACTAGTTCCCTTTTTTTGTCTTAAAATCTTATTATGCAATGCTTTTATTTGCATGTTAAAATTAGAATGCAATATTTTGAATTGAATATTTAGTGAGCAAATCTTCTACTTGTTTAATATATGTGTGGGCTCTATCTCAGAGATGATCACACTTAAAATATAAGATAATGGTTCTTGTCCATGAATGACCAGGATTAGACTACTACTATACATAATATAATTATTAATTTATTACTAATATACATAATTAATATACATAATTAAGTGACTCTTTCTAGCCAACTGCAAACCCAACATGCGTCCCTCTGAATGTAGTAGTGGATTGTGGTGAACTGAGTATCAACTGACTCTGAAAAATGTGGGGCCGAAGATGAGTTACAGTTTATCTTTACCCTATGGGACTTAATTGTCAAATAGAAAAAGTCTGTAACTAATCATTACAACAGCACAATTTGTGATTGCTTACTAATGGAAACTTAATGAGAGCTGAGATTCTATGTGCTATAGTTGCCTTCTCCATACCTCAGAGATTGGGCCTGGGATAAAGTAGTCTTTTAGTAGATATTTATTAAATAAGAGTAGATGCAACAATGGCTTTAATAGTTGTATGCACAGGGTTTATTCAATTGGGTTTAGGATTATTTGGAAACTCAGTCAAATAAGGAAAATGCTTTGACTTTTGATCTGAGACTATAATAATTATTAGGAATTTTCTCATTTACTCAAGTTTTCATTCAATAATATGTATTTATGAACTACTATATACTAGAAATTGTCTTAGGTATTGAAAAGAAAAATGGAAACACACTGTCATCAAGGAGTTTTAGAGTCTAAGAAGCCTTACATGCAAATAATGGCAAAGCATTGTACTCACTGCAATTTATCTATAAACTAGTGCCTGTATAGAGTAGGCTTTTAGTAAATAATTGTAGGATATATGACTGGAAGCACAGAATTGGATGCATCTGAGTCTTCTAGGGAAATCAGACTTCTAAGAAGAGAAGATGCTTGGATTTTTTATCAGAAGAAATGCAAGTGCAGGCCTGGAACATGAGAGATCATGCCTGGGTGTAGGAAAATTGCAAGAATGCAGAAAACGCAAACTCACTATTCCCAATAGTGAGGCAGAAAACGCAAACTCACTATTCCCAATAGCAAAAATATGAAACCATTCCAAATGCCCACTGATGCTAGACTGGATGAAGAAATGTTATATGTACACACTATGAAATGCTACGCATCCATAAAGAAGAACAAAATCATGGTATTTTCAGAAACATGGATGCAGCTGAAGGCCATCATTCTAAGCTAATTATCACAGATTTAACTGAATACCACATGTTCTCACACATAAGTGAGTACTAAACACTGAGCACATACTGGCACAAGGATGGGAACAACAGACACCAAACACTGCTAAGGGTTGGTGGGAAGGAATGGAAATAAGAGATGCAAAACCGCTGATTGGATACCATATTCACCATGGGAAGGGAAGGCTCTCAGGAGCCCAAACCTCACCTTCACACAGTATACCTATGTCGAAATGTTCACATTTATGCCATGATTTTAAGAAAGGGGTGGGAGGGAGGAAAGGAGGGAGAAGAAGGGGAAGAAAGAAAGAAAGAAAGAGAAAGAGAGAAAGAAATAGAAAGAAAAAGAAAAAGAAAAAAAGAAAGAAAATGCAAACTTAAGTAAAATGATTATCAAAGGACAATGAGTCTGTAGATAAAGGCAGAGGTCAGTTTCTAAAAAGACTTGCATACACATAATATGAATTCAGATTACTTTTTTCTATAGGTAAAAAGGAACTCTGGTGAATTTTGAACAAGGAGGAATGTGATCAGATTGACATATTAGAAAGTTTCTTTTGAAATGTATTGGAAAATGGCGTTTGGTGACCCTCTGTGTAAGATAGCACCCAGACCTCACACTCTGCTTACCCTTATTTGTTTATCCTTAGAAACTCAAAAGAGGACTGGATTAAAAAATGTGGTACATGTACATGATGGAATACTACGCAGCCATAAAAAAGAACAACATCATGAATTTCGCAGCAATTCTAGATGGACCTAGGGTCTATAATACTGAGTGACCTCTCACAGAAACAAAGATCTGAGTATCACATGTTCTCACTCATATAATGGACCTTGAACATCCA
>NW_007058589.1:0-1009 GCF_000164805.1 Carlito syrichta
ATTAATATGTGTAAATGGTATGTAAATAGTTGTATCATGGTAAATTTGTGTTGTATTTATTGTTACATTTTTATTTTTATTGATATCTTTTTCAGATATTTATGATGTGTGATTTGTTGGATCTGCAGACAAGGGACCCTCAGAAGGCTGGCTGTATGTAGATTAAATTAAATTAATAATTAATAGCCTTGCAAAGTAGAAAGCATTAGTCTCAGATAGGTTCACTGGTAAGTTCCATCAAACATTTGAGAAATAAATTATGCCACTTTTCCATAATCTCTTTTAGAAGGTAGAAACAGAAGAATTACTTCCTAAATTATTCTATGAAGCAACCATTGTCCAATATCAAAACCAGACGAAAACATGACAAAAAACATAGAAAATTTGCTCTTTTAAACATAGTTTGAAAAACCCCCAACCAAATATTAGTAAGTCAAATCCAACAATGTATAAAAAGGTTATAAAAGATGACCAAGTGGGATTTATCTCAAGAATGCAAGACTGGATCAACAATTGAAAATCAGTTAATATAATCCATATCTACAGACTGAAGAAGATAGATCACATAAACATATCAACAGATGCATAAAAAGCATTTGACAAAAACTAACACCTAATCATAATAAAAATAAAATCACTGAGTAAACTGAGAATAGAGGGTCAATGATTCAACTTGACAAAAAAATCTACAAAAAACTACTGTCAGCATCACATGTACTGGTGAGAAACTAAAGGAAGATATTCCATTAAGATCTTGAGCAAGGCAAGAATGTCCCCTCACTAGTCGTTTTTAATACTGCACTAGAAGTTCTAGTTAATGCAGTAAGCCAAGAAAAGAAAATAAACATTTACAGAATGGAAAGAAAGATATAAAACTGGCTTTGTTCACAGAAGACGTAAATATATATGTAGAAAATCCAAAAGAATAGATAAAAACAAAAGCAAAAATCTCTGAAACAAATAAGTGATTGTAGTAAGGTAGCAGGAAATAAGTCAATATGCAAAATCA
>NW_007058590.1:0-765 GCF_000164805.1 Carlito syrichta
GCGCTCTCAGTAACTATAGCCCAGAAGAAACCACTTTAAAGTGTTGACCCATGTCCCCCTGGTTCCTCAGGGAGATAAGGCCTCCCCTTCCAAGGCAGAAACAAAAGAGCCCAGGCTTGGATGTCAGAGCAGGGAGAGGTGGAAGTCAAGCCGAGCAAAATCAAACAAGAAGACACTGGAAGTTCCTAGAAAACACATATTTTTCTTTTCAGTTATTATGACAGATATAGGAAGATCGACAGAAAATAAAAGTGTCTACATTTTAAATTTCAATAATTTTTAATGAACATAGCATTTTATTTTTACAGCTCAAACTTAATGTAGAAAAAGATCTTTATATCAGAGAGTGTACGGGGCACCCTTTACACAAGTAACTCCATCTCAGAAAAAGACTTTATCTTATTTCCTAAAAGACCTCATGCCAACAGGGACCGGTTGTTTGCCTCACCCGATAGACACCACAGGCAACCGGGTGAGAACAGAACCAGGCATATGCCCTTCCGCTGTCAGACCTCATCAGAAGGCTTTGTGACCATAAAAGGAACAGGACTTCACCAGCTCGAAACAGCCACTTGAACAGACACCATCTTGCTGTCCCCACGAAAAGCTCCTGTCATCTTCCACCAGAGACTCTGCCCATATTCTTGCAAGATGTGGATGTGCCATCCAAGCCGGCACGGGAAAACTCCTCCTCACCTTGGCTCTCCCTAACCTGGTTCGCTAACCCTTTCTCCTTTCCATTTTCTGTTGACATCCCCACGTTAC
>NW_007058591.1:0-823 GCF_000164805.1 Carlito syrichta
TTCTGATGACTCTCAAATATGCTTTTGAAACTCGTGGATGAACATTTGTACGGTTTTGAGAACGTAGCTCTGAAACTATGATGTCATAACTATTATAGTCCATCTCTTTTCTTTACATAGGGGATGATTTCTCTCAAATGTATTCCTAAGATTGCAGTTTCTATACTGTAGGCTGTTAGCACATGAACAGCTAACCCCACAGTGTTTCACAATTGTAAAGCCTAACTCACACTTCTAACAGTATAAACATGCGCAATGCCTCTTTCTTCATGATTTTTCCAACATTATTCACGTTCCATTTTTCAATGTTTTTTAAAATTTTATTTTGTGGCTTGATTGTTAGAGTCAGAGTCTAACTCTGTCGCACAGAGTAGACGGTCACAGACACTGCAGCCTCCAACTCCTGGGCTCGGGCCACTCTTCCAGCTCAGCCTTCCAAGTGTCTGGAACTTTGTTGAGCTCAGGGAGAAACGAACTGAACGTGCACCACAGGGAGGAGAGTTTGATGGCACCTTTTTTTCCAAGTTGATGGGCGGGTGTCAGACAGGCCTGTTAGCGTCCTCTTGAGCCACAGCGCCATCGTGAGGAAATAGTTTCATAGATGAGTCGGACAGACCTTTGCCTGCCCTAGCCTTTGAGGAAGCAAGGGTTGAACAGAGCTGGCAGAACCCAGAGCAAGATGCAGACATTTGGGGAATTTCTGAGGACTGAGGGATCGAGACTGAGTCAGCAGCTTCCAAGAGGTCTCAGCACAGACAGGAGGGGGAAAGGGTTTCAGTTTCCTCAGAGTTCGAGCTGTTCTAGAGCATACCATTTGCAGTCA
>NW_007058592.1:0-1387 GCF_000164805.1 Carlito syrichta
TTACCTGTCTTATGTGATTGTTTTTGCAAAGTCTTGATTCTTGTTGCTGTTGTCAAAGTTAGTGAAAATGAAATAAGGTGGTATCTCTGGAAATCTAGAACACCAACCTATGCCCTGTTATAGACTTTTCACACGGCACTATCATGATCATTGACATCACTGATTCTCTGGCCCGCTGCGGGAAGATATTCTGACATATTCACCACCAGGGACAAAGTAGCTCCATGAATCACTGTGTAATACATGGCAGTCCCGCTATAGGGTGATCATTTAAATGGAAGGAAATAAATGGCCAATACAAAGTGATCCCAGAATTCAGTGTCATCTATGACTAAGGCTCAGAGGCTTTATGCTCACAGATGGCTACTTGATGCACCCGGTTTTTGTTCTAAGAAATCAACTGGTGCCATGAACATTGTGTTGTGAGGACCAGAAGTCAACTCATGTTAGTCTAGGCAAGGTGTCATGTACTCTAAGGGCTCTGACCTCAGGAAGAATCGAGGACTTACAAGATTTAGAAAGTCACTACACAGCTTTTTCTCATACCTCCCTCCATATCTCCTGGGGACCTATTGGTATCTCCTCTGTAACACAAGCCAGCTTCAATCTCCCCTCTTTGCCAACTGCTTCTCAAGTCATTCATCACCTTGCACTTGGCTCCTTTTTATTTTATTTTATTTTTAGTGTGAAAACAGGATTCATTGAGAGGATAGAAGAGCTCCTACAGTGGGAGGGGACCCGAAGGGTTTGCCCACTTGGCTGCTTTAAAATGGCAACCTCTCCACACTGGCTTTCTAGCTTGACTTCACAAAGCTAACAAACTTGGCATTCATTCATTCTAATTCCGAGTTCCCAGGAGTGAGGGTCATCGGTCAAGTGTCAAGGTCAAGTGTCAATTGTCCAGTCCTGGTCCTCCATTGGGGCAGGGTGTGCAGGATAGGGAGGGCTGGGAGCATTGACATCTAGTTGAATACATCTGACAGCTTCCTCTCTTTGAAGGAGGCATTACTGTTGTCACTATTTCTTTATAGGTAAGGTATTTTATCCAGAAAGTAGCAGATGATGGTGAAGGGGACATTGGGATGATATGTTTTCCTTTAGGGGATGGCCTGACAATTAAGCTTGTAAACTCATCCTAGAAAAAGCAGTTCATACCTCATGGCTGAATATCACTATGGTCACCTTTGAAGTGCTCCCTTTGGGAAGCTATACACTGATGCCAGTGCCTAGTACACCCAGTAGAACAATTTTGGAACTCTTTCTGGAATAGTCATCAGAGTTGTCATCGTATTCCCCTTGATGTCCTGAATGCCATCAAAATATCTTTCTTTCAATATTTCCTCTATCTTTGGGTAAATAAAAAAGTCACTGGGGACAAGGTCAGCTG